>NC_142496.1:26844988-27008585 GCF_965113065.1 Corylus avellana
AATTAATTATGTCGACAACGACGACGTCCCTCACTTTCCACTGATACAAAACTTGCATAATGAGTTGAATGGACATCTTTGCCCGTGATCGAATTGATAGAATTCATAATCATATAGAAATAGAAATAAATTATGGAAATAAAATAAATGAGAGATGAAGATTTTAACGTGGTTCGGTCAACAAATCAAATCATAATCAAATTCTTAAATTAGGCTAATCTAATCTTCATCAATCATAATCAAATCGCTAACTTTAAGTTCATTCAAATATACTCTAACATCCTCCCTCAAACTCAAGGTGGAAGATCCTGAAATCTTAAGTTTGATTTTTTTTTTTTTTTTTGAGATAGCAAAATAATGCAAAAGAGGGCCATCTATGGGCTAAAAAAGAGACCCAACTTTGGGCTAAAGTGAGAGTCAACTGTAAGCTAAAGTAGGCTTGGGTTTTAAACAATACCACATAGCCAAATAAAAAGAGAGACAACTTTGGGCTGAAGTACTAAGAGCTAGCTATGGGTTGAAATGGCCTAGAATTTAAACAATACCACATAGCCGAGCAAAAATAGGCCAACTATGGGCCAATGGATGGGCAACTTGGCCACTTTTGAATTTTGGTGGGCAACTTGGGCCTATTTATTTATTTTTTTTGAAAATGACTCTATTTACATAAGTTGGGATAAGAATAACCTTATTCCCGTAATCAAACAACTCCTGATATAACAACTAAACAAAAATATCATATTCCTAAACTAGAATACGAATAACTTTGCACTTAAGTGAGGATAACTCACACCTGGAACCAAACGCACTTCATCTTCTTCAAATTCTTATCTCACATAAGGCCTTTTTCTTCTATTCTCTCTAAGAAAAGATCGACTGAATGGAGGTTGGAAGATCAATGGCACGGCTGGAATGGTGGCAGGCGGCGCCGGAAGGTTGTTGTGCGGCTGAAGGGAGCAGGGGCTTCACAAGCTTGGATGGTGGCGGTGACTGGATGGGGCCAACAGGAAACGGGGCTGGGATGCTGGATCCGATAGTAACGGTGGCCGCTGGACAGCTGGGTGTTGGTGGAGACTCCAAAGGTGAACGACGCCGTGCAGTTCTACAAGGCAGTGTTAGGTGCTGAGGAAGGTGCGACGGCTGGGCGGCGAAGGGCTGGTCTTCGACTGGCTTGGCAGTGATGAGCTGGATGGAGCCGTGGAAGGCTAGATATAGCGTGGGAACCACTGGACTGTGAGCGGGAATGGAAGACGGTGGTTGGCGGCGTTCACTCAGTGTTGGCATAGGGGCAGCGGTGGAGTGGGACGCTACCGTGCAATTATTATTATTATTATTATTTTTTGCTTTTTTTCCAAGAAACAAAAATAAATTGAAGGAAAAAGAAATTCATAGGACCATTAGATTGTACAATGGCGTTAGCCTATTGCTTTGATACCATGATAAAATTCATAATGAAATAAAAATAAAAATAAATTGCGGAAATAAAATAAATGAGAGACAAAAATTTTAACGTGGTTCGGTCAACGACTTACATCCACAGATAAATCCGAAAGAGCTAAATTAAGCTCTTATTGAATGATTGTTTACAATACAGAATGCTTTATTTATAGAACTTACACATAAATGTAATTTTAATAAAATCTCCTAATTTAAGGTGATCAAATTATAATTAAATCTCTAAATTAAGTTAATCTAATCTTTATCAATCATAATCAAATTCCCAACTTTTCCACGCAACCAATCCTCGAATGCCGAGGAAGGAGTGAATCTAATAGCAACTAGCCACAAAGTTGTAAGTGACCAAAAGGAACACTACAAAAAAAAACAAGGTTTAGTAACGCTTGGAATAGAGGCGTTTTAATAAAACATCCCTTTATAGGGACGTTTTATTGTGTAAACGACACAAAATAAAATTAGCAACGCTTGCGCAGAAAAACGTCTCCTTAATTCGGGACATTCCAATAGGACATGCCTCAATTTAGTTAATAAAGTGTGCTTGGCTGGCAAGCGCCCTTAATTCGGGACGCCTGCTATCTAGGCGCCCTTAATTCGGGACGCCTGCTATCTAGGCGCCCTTAATTAGGGGCGCCTAGCTGGTAGACGCCCTTAATTAAGTGCGTCTGGCTGGCAAGCGCCCTTAATTAAGGGCGCCTGGCTGGTAAGCGCCCTTAATTCGAGACGCCTGCTATCCAGGAGCCCTTAATTAGGGGCGCCTGCTAGCTAGGCGCCCTTAATTAAGTGTGCCTGGCTAGCAAGCACCCTTAATTCGGGACGCCTACTATCCAGGCGCCCTTAATTAGGGGCACCTGCCAGCTAGGCGCACTTAATTAAGTGCGTTTGGCTGGCAAGCACCCTTAATTAAGTGTGCTTGGCTAGCAAGCGCCCCTAATTATGGGTGCCTAGCTTGCAAGTGCTCTTAATTCGAGACGCCTGCTATCCAAGCGCCCTTAATTCGGGGCGTCTGCCAGCTAGGCGCCCTTAATTAAGTGCACCTAGCTGGTAAGCACCCTTAATCCCTTAATTAAGTGCACCTGGCTGGCAAGGGCCCTTAATTAGGGGCGCTTGCCATCTAGGCACCCTTAATTAGGGGCGCCTGCCAGCTAGGTGTCCTTAATTAAGTGCACCTGGCTGGCAAGCACCTTTAATTAGAGGAGTTTGCCATCTAGGCGCCCTTAATTAGAGGCGTCTGCCAGCTAGGCGCCCTTTGTTAAAGGTGCCTAGCTGGTAGGTGCCCCTAATTAGGGATGCTTGCCAGCCGGCGAACTTAAATAAGGGCGCCTGGATAGTAGGCGCACCGAAATTATTTTTGTTAGTGTGCGAAGCTCACCTATGATTCCTTAGCTCTCACCTAATAATTTTCCCTTAAATATTTTCCCTCTCCCTGTACAGTATCTTTAATTCAAATAAATCTTATGAAATTTTTCGTTAATTCTAACCCAACGCCCACCCACTCACCACCAAATCCCTACCTATGAACTAGCCGCACGTACGTGATGGCCGGTTGATCCCGTCCGACTAAACAACCTTGACCGACAGAATGTGGGTTTTAGTAGCGAAAGAATATAGTTTAATTTGATGGTTGGGGTTGTAATGTAAAGTTGGTTGTTGATAGGAGTATATGGTAATCGAGTGGTCGTAGTTCATTGGGGGGAAATGATAATTAATACCCATAAAATTTACAAATTAATAATAATTTTTATTTTTTTATTTTTTTTAAATATGGGTTGGTTGCCGGTTGGTAGCCACCCCCTTTGGGGGAGGGGGTGGCCAAGGAGCCATCCTGGTGGCTTGCCGCCACCCTCGACCCATTGGGGGGCGCGTAGCCACCCTTGGCCACCCTGGGGTGCCTTGCTTGCCACTCCGCAGGTGGGGTGGCCGTCGAGCCACTTCCAGATTTTGCTGGGGGTGGCCGTGCACCACCTCCAGCCCCCAACCAAATTAATCAACGATGGCCCAAAGGCCACCCCCACCTAAGGGGTGGGATGCAAGCCACCCCATGGTGGCTAGGGGTGGCTGCACGCCACTCTCGGCCATTTCTGGGGGTGGCTTGTTGGCCACCCCCTACAATCCCTGTCCTCATTTTTTTTTTAATATTAAAATTAATTTATATATTTAATATATTTATTTACTTTTAAATAAGAATGACATGTATGTATTGGTAATGATGTGATACACTAATGGAATCCGTTAACTACTTTGACATAATTT
This sequence comes from Corylus avellana, assembly GCF_965113065.1. NCBI lineage: Eukaryota > Viridiplantae > Streptophyta > Magnoliopsida > Fagales > Betulaceae > Corylus > Corylus avellana. The sequence goes on from NC_142496.1 coordinate 26,848,697, forward strand.
AATTGATTACAGGAATTAAATTATTATTGTGGCCTATCCCGATAATTTTTGAATTAGTATTATTTTTGTTTTTATATCACATAGATGAATTTTTAATCTAGGCAACCACATTAACTGATTTTGCATTTATATATTTTTTAGTTTAAGTCTCTTTTAAATGTTTTTTAATTTTTGTATTTACTTTTTATTTTTATAAATAAATTTATAAGTGTTTTTTAATTTTAATATATTTATATTTTTTGTTTTTGTGAGCGGGAACTTAATTTTCCTTTTGATTCCTCAGCTCCCGCTCTAAGACTTAATTTCTCCCTCAATATATATTTTCCCTAACCTCTCCCCGCGCGGCCCGCCAGTCCCCCCTCTCTGCATCAGGATATATATATATCCTATATATATATATATCCTGATATATATTTTTGATCCCCAGCCTCTCCCCTCTCCCTCAATATATATAGATCCATATCTCTCTCTACGGCGCCAGTTGCCCCTCTCTCAATCTTGATTTTCCTATCTCTCTCTCCGGCGCCCAGTGACCCACACGGTTGGCCAACCCACCGGCCATCTTCTCCAATCGAAACCGGCCTGCCTCTCTCTACGTTACTGTACTAGTGAGTCTCTCTTTGTCTTTGTTTTTCTTTGTATCTGTTGTCTCTTTAAGTTGTCGATTTGGGATTCTAATAGTCAGATTTTTGATGTATTATGATTTTTAGGAGAATTAGAGATTTTAAATTCAGCAAATTTTTCTCTGCTTTTAGGGTGTAGTTGGTTTGTTGAATGCAGCAATCACAATTTTGAAGAATCTCCGTGGTTGTCTTGTAGTGTTCTTTCAGATTTAATTTAGTTTTGATTTCACTATGCAGTTCGTTTGTAATACCTTCTTTTTTTTTTCTTTTTTCTTTTTTTCTTTTTTTTTTTTATTTTATTGTTTTTCCTTATTCTTTATTAGCATGTTCCTTTGTTGTTCCTCTTCATTGGTAGTGCCAGAATAGTCTGCTTTACTATCCAAAATTACTCGTCGAGATTGGTGCCATTTTTTGAATTTTAATTGTCTTATCCACCAGATAGATCTTATCTTTGCCATAAAATTTATCTTATCATCAGGAAATTATTAGTCAATCATCTAATTTTCCAAAAAAAAATAAGTTTTAAAGTATTTTTCTCATGATAATTAAGGTGCCACTTTCAACTAATAAAAATCTTTTCACACATACTAGCTAGAAATTTGAGATCAAATAATATTTTCATTAGGAGAAAATACTTTGCACGGATGTGTTGAAAGGGTAGAAAAATATATAGCATCATCAATAGTGTTCTACTCCATTGAAGTCCCTTTCTACTCCTAAATTTTGACTATTGTATCATTTTGAAATTTGTTTATGGGCACTAGGTAAAACAGTTAAGAAAATTTATTTTAGAGTCAAAACCAAATAAGGTAAATCTAAACTCTTAGCTAATCATCAATCTTGCAATCTAAGGAAAAGGTGTCTCAAATAATAATCAGTAAGAGTAAGACATGCCTCCCAAAAAGTTATCTGCTCCAAAAAATTAAATTCTAAACATTTCACCATGCAACATAGCAGTTTCCTCAATACAGACATTGAGGACAGAGTTGTATGTGATTACCTTGTATATTTAATTTGTGTATACATGTGTTTATTTTTTCAAAAACACTATAATATTGTAAGTCTTTATGAGTCGATTAGTTGGTGCGTAACACTTTTCCATATTTTATATAAATATAGGAGAAGATGAGGGCTCTGAGTTCACAAAACACTGCAGTAAGCTCAAGCTTGACACATGGATCAATAAATTGGGCAACTGACGACGCTTATGCCAAGGTCATGGAGAATCCAGAATACACTGGCCGTTTACGAGCAATAATTAATTTTTGTGAACTCTTTTAAGAGGTGGTACACTTTGTGCTTACGATATCGTTTTAGTTATTTTATTTCATATGTACGGTACAATTTTTGTTAACTCTTTAAGATGTGGTATACTTTGTGTTTATGACATCATCATTTTGGAATTAGATGTCTTATGAGATATGAGATTGTATATATGGATTAGATATCTATTGTGATATATATATATAAAAGATATATATAGGATTGTATGAGATTGATGAATGGAGAAAATACGCAATACAATATTGCATTGCGTATTGTATATCAGGAGAATATAAAAAATATATATGGATTGCATAGGAAAAATATTTTCTCTATATATTAATTATTGGAGGCGCTTTGCGGCGTGGAAGTGCTCTCATATAGAAATAGGGGCCCTTTACACACAAGAGCCCCCTTTCTTGCCCACCTGAGCGCTCAATTTTTATAATGAGGTCACTTCCTAGGCAAGTGCCCCCATTTAAAAAAGGGGGCGCTTCCTAGGCAAGCGCCCCCATTTAAAACAGGGGGCGCTTCCTAGGCAAGCGCCCCCATTTAAAAAAAAGGCGCTTCCTAGGCAAGCGACCCCTTTTAAAAAAGGGGGCGCTTGCCTAGGAAGCACCCTCATTCTAAAATTTGGGCGCTTGATCAGGAAGCGCCCTCTTTTTTAAATGGGGGCGTTTGCCTAGGAAGCGCCCCCATTTAAAAAAGGGGGCGCTTGCCTAGGAAGCGCCCCCATTTAAAAAAGGGGGCGCTTGCCTAGGAAGCGTCCCCATTTAAAAAAGGGGGCATTTTTCACAACTAAGCGCCCCCTTTTAAAAAAGGGGGCGCTTTGTTTCAAACGTCCCCTTTTTGAGGCGCTCTTTAGTAAAAAAACGTCTCAATCTTAAATTCTAGTCGCCATAAAAACCGACATGTCCCAAGTGCCCCTAATCAAGCGTTGCAAAATCAATAGGGACATTTTTTTGGCTAAAAATGCCCCGAATAACCATGTCGCTAAACCTTGTTTTTTTTGTGGTGGAAATTAAGGAAAGTTAGATAATAAAAGACAAACCAAATGGATTAGACAAGGACACCCATACAGGGACGGAGCATAGATGCATATGTGCATATATACACCCACCAAGTGACCAAGTTGAATGATTGTCTTTTTCTTAAAAAATATTAAAGCATATATGCATACAGGGACGGAGCCAGCCTGGCAGGGGCATGGCTGAAAAAATTTTATAGGCATGGGCCCATTAACAAAAAAAAAAAAAAAAACATTTTTTTTTTTTTTTTTTGTCATTTGGGGCGGGGCGGCCTAGTCCCCCTTCCTCCGTCCCTGAATGCATATACGCCCATCATGAACAGCACATTAGAGTACTGATTGTGATTGTGGGACATTCATGAACTGTGACATTAGAGTCTGATTGTGATAAGGCCTTGGCCTTTTTTCTTTGTTCTTTCTTCTTTTTTTCAAGGGGAAAAAACAGGGAAAGGGTTAATTATATAAAAAGAATGAATTGTATTTTGGACTTTTAGTTTATTAAAATATGAAATTTTGAACAATTGAGATCGAGATGAAAATTAGGATGGCTTTAATTATATAAAAAGAAGAAGAAAATAATGGCATGTACTGATAAGGAATTAAGACACATGATTAATAAAACGAAAAAAGAGTTTCACACGTACGCCATATCCCTTCTGTGACTGATTTCTCAAAATCATCCCAACCGGCATCCACTGCTTTTGACGTAGAAACCTCCACATTTTAGCTTTCCACCGCCACTATTGCTTTAGATGTTAACACGTATGGAGGTGATTTTGAGAAACTTATAGTAGCATATGAAGGTTCAAATGCATCTGGGCCATTGGTTTTTATGCATGCTATTAATTATGAGTAATTTTAGAAGGTCTACTTGTTTATTACTTGTGTCCTACTAAGAATGATGTGACTATTAAAATCATCTATTTTATCAAAATTCAATAATGATCAATCACAAGCCTAATGATCATTTTAATGGCCATATCATTCTTAGTAGGACATAAGTAGAACACAAATAGACTACTTAAAATTACTCATTAATTATTGACGTTGAGGAGCTACGATGGATGTGAGAGAAAAGGGATGATTTTACTTTCACATTTTGAAGTGCATACTTCCTTATGTGAAAGTAAAATTTAGGGGGAACTTCACTTACCCCCCTATACTTTCGCGCTTTTTGCAGACACCCCCCATTGTTCAAAACCTCTCACTTTGGTGTATCCAACTTTCGTTTCCATTCACTTTGCCCCTTCCGTTAGGATTTTCTGTTAAATCCTAACGGAAAGGGTGGAAAATTACAATCGTGCCCTTATTTTTTATTAAAAAATAATTTTTTTTTTAAAAAAAATTAGGGGTAGAAAGGTCAAAAGTTAACGGTAGGGGGGTATTTGAAAGGAAACGAAAGTTTGATACACCAAAGTGAGAGGTTTTGAACAATAGGGGGGTGTCTGCAAAAAGCGCGAAAGTATAGGGGGTAAGTGAAGTTTCTCCTAAAATTTATTATTAGATCCAATATTATTTAATAATGTGGAATCCAGTGTATGTAGTATAAAGCCTCATCTTTTTTTCTTTTTCGTTTTTTTTTTTTTTTTTTTTTTTTAACTGAAAAGATAGAGCCCCCCCTTCTCACATTGATCGGCTGTGTATGATTTTTTAACAAGAAGGGTAAACTTTTTTTCTTTTTTTTTTTTTTTTTTTTTTTTTTTTTTTTCATGTCCTTTGAGTTATTTATTTAATAAAAAATGGGTAAAATATTTCAATAATATGCTTTAGGTTAGTATCATAATGTTTCGTCACTGGGATTATTGAGAACGTGTAGGTGTAAGATGAACGGGCAATACTGCAACATTGATTTTCGTGAGCTTGTCTATGATGGCGGCCGGATAAGATAATTTATTTTGATAACAATAGGGTAAATACGAAAGACACTGAACCCTCCCAAACAACTAAATAATTGAAATATTGATAATATTATTCATCAATTCACTGCTTAAAATAGTGTTAATTACAAGACACTGTAATTAAAACAAAGTAGATGAAATACATTGGTTTTCAACCACATATATTTACAATTAAATACTACTACTACTACTAAACCATGCATTGATCGAGGATGCATCCTCTTATTCTAGGAATCCTTCTACTGCATATCAACGTGTATGATTCCTGCCACGTAACACATAGGTACCGTACCCCAATAGCCTAAAATGTAAAAATCAAAGCATAACGGAAAAATCCTTATGCATACTATTAATTATGAAATAGTAATATTATTTAGTAAAATATTATACGGATGCTATACAATTTAATGACGTATTAGTGAAAATCAGTCTTTAGATCAGCACTTGTATAAAAAAAGGATTAAAGGCTGATTTTTACTCTCACATCATCCTAATTGTATGACAATCGTATAATAATTAATAAATAACATAGTTTGCATTTTAGTTATCAAATATTTAATCAAGCCATGCATATACTTGAGCAGGAAGGCGTGGAGTGAGATGGACTTCAACTGGTGTAAGTTTTTGGTTGGTAAGTCCGACTTTCTCAGTCATGTCCATAGGCTCATTTGATGGGGTTGCAATATCAAAAGCGTGCAACAAGGTAGCAAATGTGAGTTGCATAACTTGCAAGGCTAATGAGATTCCGGGGCATATCCTTCTACCGGCGCCAAATGGTGTCAACTCAAAATGTTGGCCCTTAACATCAATACCCTTATGAGTTGTAAAAAATCTTTCTGGCTGGAACTCATTTGGATTAGACCACACATGTGGGTCTCGATGGATCTTTGAAAGATTAACAAGGAGTCGGGTGCCTCTTGGAATGTGGTAGCCAGCCAAAGTGCAGTCTTCAGTGGACTCATGCGGGATAGTGAGCGCTCCAGCAGGATATAAACGCATACTTTCTTTGATGATAGCTTGGAGATAGACCAGGTTTTTGATGTCTGATTCCTTTACTTGTCTCTCTTTGCCAACCTGGACATCTAATTCTTGTTGTGCTTTCTTTACGACTTCTTGATTGTTAAGAAGGAGAGAGAGAACCCATGTCATTGTTACTTGTGTTGTATCAGCGCCTCCTAACATAAGGGCCTGCAAAAGCACCAAAGTTGAAGCATTAGATGGTCAGGTTAAAAAGATTGAGATGATCATTAATGGTTTTTTTAGACTAGATATTCTTCACACTAATTTTAGAATTATGATTCTCTCCATTTCATTTGAATTGAATAATATCCAGTTCATTTTAACTGGAGAGGATCCTATTCCCTAATTTCATACTAGGTGACATAATGTATTTTAAGTATTTTTTATTTACTTATTTTTAAAAGACGGACATGAAAAGTCACTTAAAACATGCTCATTCATTTGATATAAGTATAATAAATAGATGTGAATAATAAAATAAACCAATACCTCCCTCAAAGTGTTAACACAATTATTGTTTTGCTTGTTATTTTCTCATCATGAACTTGATCGATCAAGATGGTTACCAAACAAACCATAAACTCTATGATGCTTATGCCAATGCCTATTTGATAGTAGTTGATGAATGACAATTTCTGATCTGGTTAACAAAATAATCATGTTCATAATAGTTATAGGGTATATCAAAAGGTTACCACACATGTAGCTTTAGTGATTGTATCAGCATCATAATCGGCGATCTTTTCGTCACTATCAACAGCAGACAACATCACATCCATAAAGTCTTGGGGTTCCTTTGCCTCACTAGACACCTTCCTTTGCTTATGTTCTTGTAACCAACTTTCAATGATATGATCAAATTCTTTCGCAGTACGCTTCATGGCCCTCTCGTACCCTCCAAAGTCCAACCACCTCAGGTAAGGAAGCGCATCTGCTACCACAACCGTACCACTCAACTCAAAGAATTCTTTTAATGTATTCCGACATTGATCGTTAAATTCATTCTCATCCTTTCTTGCAGTCCCAAAAAATCGCTTCCCTACAACCATCCTAAATACAACATTTAGGGCTATGGACTCAAACCATCTCTTCATCTCTACCAACATGTTGTTGTTCTTCACCCACAGCTCATGTATCTCTCTCACAGATGTATTTATCTCAGACTCTCGGATGTGTTTGAGCATCTCAAGGCGGTGGCTTGAGAGGACCTCCACGGTGGCTATTTTACGCATTTGGCGCCAGTAAGGACCGTAAGGGCTAAGTATAAACAATGCATAGTTGTAGCCCATGAGTTCTGAAGCTATAGCTTTTGGACGGTTGGCAAAGGCTTTGTCGTTTGTGGTGAAGCACTCTTTAGCTATCTCCCAACTGTTCACCATCACAGCACGATGCACTCCCAGCCAGATAGTGAAGATGGATCCATATTTATCGGCCATGTTACCCAATGTAATATGGGCTGGTTTTGTCCCTCCTAATAGGTGGAGGTGGCCAATCAAAGGCCACGCGCCACCAGCTTCTGGTGGAAGTGTTGTTTTACGAGAAGTGATTTTGGGTCTTCTCAGTATCCATAATAGAAAGAAGAGGAAGAGAAAAAAGGCGAGGATAGTGGCCATGAAAGTTGTTGAGAATGCCTGAGGAAAGATCATAATACTTAGATCTGTATGGAGTATGGAGGTTTTGGGAGAAGGGGTATGATTCTTTTGCACGCAATCCCTGGTATATATATATATATATATTCAATCATTCAGCCTAATAATTTAATACGTCAATAATGATATATAGTGTTGAAAAGAATGGTAACTAATTCAGGTCATGAGAGATCATTTCCTCTTATTTTAATAGGAGAATTAGTTAATTATATTTGAAGTATTTAATGGGAAAAAAATAATGTTTAGATATAACTAACTAAATATTTTCCTACCATCCCCTCCTCCTAATAAAGTGGCCTTAAGAACAATGCAGATATATTGGCAATGATAATAGTTTTATCCTTGGAAGATCACGTGACCCGGCCGCATTGTTTTTTATATATCTAATATCACCATATATATCGGTTTTGGAGACAAGGTGGGATTGGTTTCACACCATGCGAGATCAATCAAATAAAAGAATTGTCGTGAATCTGGCATGAAAATGTCTTGTTAGATCGAGCATTATTTGCGGCCTAACAAAAATTATTTTTTGGTTATTTTGGTGAGTCAATTTGATGAAAAAGTCTTAAAACCTTCATTTTCGATCTCATCAATTTGACCCCAAAAAAATAGTGAGTGAGAATAGTACTCACTATTAATAGTAAATACTATTCACTCACCAAATAAATAAAAAAATGGTTTATCTTTCCCCATTTTTTTTTTGTTTCTCTCTCCTCCTTTAATAGTTAAAGAAATGGGAAACTTCACTTACCTTCAAAATTTTGCGCTTTTTGCAGACACCCTCCATTGTTCAAAAACTCTTACTTTGATGTATCAAATTTTTATTTTCTTTTACTTTGCTCATTCTGTTAGGATTTTGCAGTTAAATCAAATGATGAAATGAATTAAAGTCCTTTATACCCCTAAATTCTTTTAAATTCCAAATTTACCCTTATTTATAAATAAAAAATTATTATTATAATATTAGGAAAATTTTTAGTTTAGCTCCCTGAACTTCTAGCCGATTTTACAAACCTCCGCTCAACTTTCAAATCTCTCACGTTGGACCCCTAAACTTTGAATTACTCTCACTTAGGACCCGTTTGTTAGTTTTCAACGTTAAACTCAAATGGTTTGACTTTTTATGTCCATTATACCCTCACCCAGTCCATTGTAAATTTTGAAAACACTCAAAACTACAACACTCACCCCCAGCCCAAAATGACACCATTTTGAGCATCTATTTTTTTTTAAAAAAATAAAATAAAAAGAAAAAAGAAAATCGGATCGGGGTGGCTCTAGCCACCCCCTAAGCCAAAAGGGGTGGCCGAACCACCTCATTTTTGGCCAACCATGGCCGGTCTGGGGGTGGTCGAACCACCCCCATGGCCAAGGGGGTGGCCTGGCCGCCCCCAATTAAAAGGCCAAAAAAAAAAAAAAACAGAATGGGTTTTGGGCTCCGGCCACCCCCTAAGGCCTGTGGATGGTTTCAGCCACCCCCATACCGGCCATAGGGGAAAAGTAGAATGAAATCAAAGTTAAATACACTAAAGTGAGAGATTTTGAACAATGGAAGGGTGTTCGCAAAAAGCGCGAAAGTTCGTAAGGAGTAAGTGAAGTTTCCCCTTAAAGAAATAATAATCAGATCTTTGAAAAATAATATTTAAGTGGAATAGTCAAAGTGGATTGTTAAAATAGTGAGGCTGTTGGGATGCTCTAAAAAAGTGAATAATTAAAATAGAAAAAATGTATTTTTTGTTATTTTAGTGAGTAAAATTTGGTGAGGCCACTAATAATGCTTTTACCTAAAAATATTGTTTGACATCACATTACAACCCATTTTTTATGCGATTCCACAAGTTATATGCATAGAATTTTCAGTAAATGTTTTTATTTTTATTTTTATTTTGTTTTTGTTTTTTTGTTTTTTCTGGTCGTTTAAGGTGCCTGTTAATATAGGGTAGTTTTTATTTTCATCATATATACTTTTCACAAAAAATTCAAAAACCACTTAGCAGTTTTGCCTTACCTTTCTGGAAGCTTCAAGTACTTCTGTGGAGGGCGTGCAGTGATATCTTGCCCACTTTGAGCAATCTATCAAGGAGAGGTGTTGTGAAAGACGAGCTTTTTCCATTCTGTTGTGGTGAGCAACAAACGGTGGCCCATGTTCTGTGCGTGGCTAAATCCAGCGGCAAGAGACGTGTGGAGTGTGAGTGGACGAAAATTTCAGAAAAGCACTTGTGAAATATTGGTTGGCAGATATATGCAAGAAATTTCGAATGTAGGCGTGCGTGAGTACTTCTCTTTTTGATAAAAATATTGGTTGGCAGATATAAGTTGAGATAGAGATTAAATTGGTTAGAATAACAATCTAAAAAAGAAAAAAGAAAAAGAAGAAAAATGGAGGGTATTGTGAGTATATATATCTTCATATTAATAAACTACATAGACTTTTGAGATAGAGTGGTTTTCAAATCTATATCTTAATGTACTCGATCTTGTCTTGTTTGACTATCTTAATATATCTCACCCTAACATATATAGGGGACGATGAAAACTAAGATAATGATGTTCTAGACATTAAAAAGATAACAACACGTACGAAACTTTAGCTGGACCATGTATCCAACCTACCTAGGCCTGTAGTTCTCCATTCAAGCCAGGAGATGAGTTTTTTGGTTAGGACGTACGTAATTTATCATGTTGTGGATGAGAGTGGAGGGCACCTCTTATTGGCTTTTGCGTCTAGTTGCATTTTTTCAAGAAACATCGCATCCCACTTAAAACTCGAACCAGACTAGCTAGCAAATGGGTGTCAATTAATGTTTATGTGTTAAGTTTAAGTTGTGAAAAAATATGAATATATAAGATTATATAGATTAATCATAATCTCATTTAATTATGTGGTTATTTTTTTATTTGGTCTTTTTTTTTTTCTTCATAATAATGACCATTTTTTTTAATAAAAAAAGACCATTTTTATGAAGAAAAATACCATTTTTTCTTAAATATCAAATAAAAAAAGTATCACATATGATGTTATTGCTTCAGAATTTTTTTATTTTTTACTTTGTTATTTAAAAAATAAAAAATCAGAGAAAAGTTGGGCTAAAGTTGTGCCAAAAAGTTGTGCATTTATCATTTCTCATATTTCATATACTTTGTTTTTTTTTTTTTTTGACATGTCCACACAAAGCAAAGGGGAGGGGGATTCGAATTAATGACCTCGATTTCGTGAGGCGTGGTCCACAACCCATTTGCGACTTTTAGCTTTCTTTAATAATTCCACTCTCAACAGTACTACTCAACTGCTTCACAAAAGCAACAAGACTAAAAAGAAACCGTCTCCACTAGAAACAAAGTACAAAGCTAAGTTAAAACTCCGTTTTGTTTTACTTCTCTAATATTTTCATTTTCGCAACGTTTTATTTTTATTTGTTTAATTTACTATTTGGATTACAAAAATTAAAATATTAGAAAAGGTGAAAAATGGTGATAATTTGAGGAAGGAAACGTGGTCATGACAAAGATAAGGTAAAAAGCAACGATGGATCAGTTTTCGAAGTTGGTAAGTGTATTGAGATCTCCTAAAATTCTTTTTAAATTTAAGATTTTTAAATTCATAAATCTTAGCCGTTCATCTCATCTAAAGAGATAAAATAAGATATGTTTCAACATTTAATGAGGAAACTACTAAAGCTATGCTTCCTTCGAATTAGGATCTTCCGATAATATCTCATTAGTTGTATTGGGGGTATTTTTGTCCCCTCAACAAGTGAAAAAACAAAAATATCCCTTAATTATAACTAAGTGGAGAGGATCCTGTTCCGCTTCCTTGATGGTAGAGTTCTCATTAAATTTTCTCATTAAAAGCTAAAACATGACTTATTTTATACCCTTAGATGAGATGAACGATGAAATTTATAAATTTGAGAATCTCAAATTTAAAAAGAATTATAGGGAATTTCAATATGTAATTCTCCCAAGATAAAGAAGAACCCAAGCCAGAAAATGGGAGCCGTTGAGGAAATTACAATCACTTCTGACTTGGCTCTCAAAATTCAAAAAAATGGTACTTATTTTCTCACAAGATAAAGAAGAAGCCGTGGAGTAATTATTTTTCTTCCAAGATAAAGAAGAACCCAAGCTAGAAAATGGGAATTCTATGTCATACAATAACATAAGCACACGACCATTGGTAGCGGAAATTACAATCCCTTCTGTGACTGATTGATTTCTCAAAATCATCCCAGCCGGCAACCATTGCTTTTGACGTAAAAAACCTCCACATTTTAGCTTCCCACCGCCACCATTGCTTTAGATGTTAACACGTTCGGAGGTGATTTTGTGTCTTGAGAATTTGTGGTACAATATTCCAATACTATGGTTTAGGTTATATAGTATCATAATATTACGTCACTGACTCACTGGGATTGAGATGAACGGGCAATGCTGCAACATTGATCTTCGTGAGCTTGTCTATGATGGCGGCCGGATAAGATAATTTATTTTTGATAACAATAGGGTAAATAGTAACGAGACACTCTGAACCCTCCAAAACAACTAAATAATTGAAATATTAATAATATTATTCATCAATTCCCTGCTTAAATAAGTGTTACAAGACACTGTAATTAAAACAAAGTAGATGAACTACATTGGTTGTCAACTATATATATTTATAAATACGACTACTATTAAACCATTGAGGATATACCCTCTTATTCTAGAATTCTAATGAGGAGATATCCTCTTATTTTAGGAATCCTTCTACTGCATGCCAACTGGCTAGTATGATGGCCTGCCACGTAACACATAGCTAGTACAATACCTCAATAGCCTAAAATGCAAATTTTTTTTTAGAAAAAAATGGAAAAATCCTTTTGCATACTATTAATTATGAAAGACTAATGTTATTTAGCAAAATATTATACACATGCTATACAATTTAATGACGTATTAGTGAAAATCAGTCTTTAGATCAGCACTAGTAAAAGAAAAGGACCAAAGACTGATTTTTACTGGCACATCACCTAATTGTATGACAATCGTACAACAATATTACTAAATAGCATAATTTGCATTTTAGTTATCAAATATCTAATCAAGCCATGCATATACTTGAGCAGGAAGGCGTGGAGTGAGATGGACTTCAATTGGTGTAAGTTTCTGGTTGGTAAGTCCAACTTTCTCAGTCATGTCCACAGGCTCATTTGATGGGGTTGCAATATCAAAAGCATGCAACAAGGTAGCAAATGTGAGTTGCATAACTTGCATGGCAAATGAGACTCCGGGGCACATCCTTCTACCGGCACCAAATGGTGTTAATTCAAAATGCTGGCCTTTAACATCAATACCCTTATGGGTTGAAAGAAATCTTTCTGGCTGAAATTCATTTGGATTAGACCACACATGTGGGTCTCGATGCATCTTTGAAAGATTAACAATGAGTCGCGTGCCTTTTGGAACATGGTAGCCAGCCAAAGTGCAGTCTTCAGTGGACTCGTGCGGGATAGTGAGCGCTCCGGCAGCGTATAAACGCGTACTTTCTTTGATGATAGCTTGGAGATAAACTAAGTTTTTGATGTCTGATTCCTTTACTTGTCTCTCTCTACCTACCTGGACATCTAACTCTTGTTGTGCTTTCTTTAAGACTTCTTGGTTGTTAAGAAGGAGAGAAAGAACCCATGTCATTGTTACTTGTGTTGTATCTGTGCCCCCTAAGATAACGGCCTACAAAAGCACCAAAGTTGAAGCATTAGATGGTTAGGCTAAAAATATTGAGGTGATCATGCATGTTTCAAAAGCACCAAAATTAAATGCCAAGTAACTATTAATAAGAATAACAAAAAATAAAAACAATAGTAATGTTTTATAACGTGGTCCTAAGTCCACCAAGAAAATTAATATATATTTTTTTAGACTAGCTATATTCTCCACACTAATTTCATACTAGGCGACATAATGTATTTAAAGCGGTTTTTCTTTTATTTATTATTTATATGACTAACACAAAAAATCACTTAAAACATGCTGATTTTAAATAAATAGATGTGAATGATAAAATAAGCGAACACTCCCCTCATAGTGTTAAGACAATTATTGTTTTGCTTGTTATTTTCTCATCATGAATTTGATCAAGATGGTTACCAAACAAACCATAAACTCTATGATGCCTATGCCTATGCCTATTTGATAGTAGTCGATCGATGAATGACAATTACTCTGGTTAGCAAAATTATCATGTTCATAATAGTTTTATAGGGTAAATCAAAAGCTTACCAGACATGTAGCTTTAGTGATTGTATCACCATCATAATCGGAGATCTTTTCGTCGCTAGCAACAACAGACAGCATCACATCCATAAAGTCTTGGGGTTCCTTTGCCTCACCGGACAACTTCCTTTGCTTATGTTCTTGTAACCAACCTTTAATCATATGATCAAATTCTTTCGCAGTATGCTTCATGGCCCTCTCGTACCCTCCAAAGTCAAACCACCTCAGGTAAGGAAGTGCATCGGCTACCACAACCGTACCACTCAACTCAAAGACTTCTTTTAATGTATTCCGACACTGATCGTTAAATTCATTCTCATCCTTTCTTGCAGTCCCAAAAAATCGCTTCCCTACAACCATCCTAAATATAATATTTAGGGTTATGGTCCCAAACCATCTCTGCATATCTACCAACATATTGTTGTTCTTCACCCAGAGTTCATACATCTCTTTTATGGATCTATTTACCTCATACTCTCGGATGTGTTTGAGCATCTCAAGGCGGTGGTTTGAGAGGACCTCCACGGTGGCTATTTTACGCACTTGGCGCCAGTAAGGACCGTAAGGGCTAAGTATAAACAAGGCATAGTTGTAGCCCATGAGTTCTGAAGCTATAGCTTTTGGACGGTTGGCAAATGCTTTGTCGTTTGTGGTGAAGCACTCTTTTGCTATCTCCCAACTGCTCACTATGAGAGCACGATGCACTCCTAGCTGGATAGTGAAGATGGGTCCATACTTATCGGCCATGTTACCCAATGTGATATGGGCTGGTTTTGTCCCTCCTAATAGGTGGAGGTGGCCAATCAAAGGCCAGGCTCCACCAGCTTCTGGTGGAAGTGTTGTTTTACGAGCTTTTCTTAGTATCCATAATAGAAAGAAGAGGAAGAGAAAAAAGGCGAGGATAGTGGCCATGAAAGTTGTAGAGGATGCGTGAGGAAAGAGCATAGTACTACTTCTTTATGGACTATGGAGGTTTTCGGAGAAGAGGTATGGTTATGTTGCGCGCAATCCCTGTTATATATATTCAATTATTCAGGCTAATAATTTAATACGTCAATAATATGATAGTGTTGAAAAAGAATCGTAACTAATTGTATAAAGAAGAGAATTTATGGTGAGGGTGAGGTCAGGTCCCTTGAATAAACAATACAGAGAGATTGACAATGAAAGTGATAATATTAATTATTTAATAGAAAAATAGATAATAGTTTTATCCTTGGAAGGTCATACACATTGTTTATATATATATATATATAACGGGATGTATCGCCATATGGGATTTTGAGACAAGGTGGAGATGGGAGGATTGGATTAATAAAATAATTGCCGTGAATCTGACATGAAAACGTCGTGTTACCTAGAAAGGGTTGTAGGGCAATCATGAGGGTGTCCGAGGGATCGATGCCGCAAGCTATGCATAGAATTTGCAGTAAATGTTTCTTCTTCTTTTTGTTTGGAGCAATCTTGCTTATAAGAAAAAAAAAATCAGTGTGCAGAATTAATTCGTGAGACATTAGTGGCTTTTGAGTTCTATTGCCTAAGCATGAACATAAAATGGAGAGACCAGCATGCAAGGAATTTCGAATGTTGGCGTGCATGACTGCTTCTTTTTGATAAAAATATTGGTTGGCAGACATAAGTTGAGATAGAGATTAATTAAAGATGCGTTTGAGATTACGATTTTGTAAGAATAATTTGCATTTTTAAAAGATACAGCAAAACATAAGGTGTTTGGCATTTCGATTTTAAAAAAAACTTAATTTAAATAAATAAAAAAGCAATTTCGCATAACAAATATTTGATAAAAAAAAATAATTTTTAACATCTTTTATCAAACGCATTTATGATTTTAAAAAGTAGTGATTTCAAAAACCCAATTTTTAAAAATATAATTTTTAAAATCGCACTTATTGAATCCGAATCTCAAACGAACTCTAAATTGGTTAAAATAACAATCTAAAAAAATATATATAGAACATTATAAATACATTTATGAGTGTTGTGTTCTCTATCATGATAAAGTATATATACCTAAGTATACCCCAAATCTATTAGTTCAAACTTTTTGGAATAGAGTACTGCGCGCGGTTTTTAAATTTATATCTTAACATGTATCTTCTTTGACTATCTGAATATATCTCTACCTAACATATATAGGGGATAATGAAACTGAGATAATGATGTTCTAGATGTTAATTAAAAAGATAACTGCACGAAACTTTAGCTGGACCATGTGTCCAACCTATAGGCCTGTAGTTCTCCTTTCAAGCAGGGGATGAGTTTTTTTTTTGGTTAAGAACGTAATTTCTGTCGTGGACATTTTAAAAAAAACACGTCGCATCCCACTTAAAACTCCAACCAGGCCAACAAATGGGTGACAATTAATGATTATGTGTTAGATTTAAATTGTGTTAAAATATGAATATAAAATTATATAGATTAACTATAATCGACTCATTTAATTAAATAGGTGAATTTGTTTAATCATAACTAACTAATTTCATGTTAGATTTATGATTCGTGTTGGATTCGAATCTTGTCAAAATATGAGTATAATTTATACTTGTTAGATTAGCCCAAAATATCTCCGCCACAATTAGGGTTCGATGTTTGATGCGCTATGCTTCTTCCTCCTCCCAGGTTGTTTGCACGCCACAAACTCAAGGCTTAGAGGGCTGCGCGGGCTGTTCCGACAGGTACTCCAATTAATGCCCAAGTTAGTTCAAGCTTTTTGTGAGGGATTAGGAGAAATATCTTATATAATGGTTAAAGAGTCTAAGTTGTTACCTAGGCTGAATTTATTTGATATGGTTCGCTTTGCATCTTACAAAGTTTGCCTTGGGTTGCAGGGCTCCCGGCCTCTCTCCAGGTGCCACGTAAGTCGTCCTATTAAGGGGGTTTAGAGTCCCGACCCCATCTCTTCCTGGGTAAAACAAAACGTGAGTTGTTGGCTCGAGACGAAAAGTGACCTCTCATATTTTAATAATAAATGCATCAAACTCGCCATCCCTTTATAAAATGGAACAGGGATTAATGTACTTTCCTCTACGGCTCCAATTTTCTGGCTTGTGTTCTTCTTTATCCAGGGAGAATTACCTGCTTTGGAAAAAGTAGTTTGGATTTTGGGACTTCGGAGATAGAGACCTTCCCAACGTACATGTGCTTACCTACTTCGGAAAATATTGGTCCCTAATTGCTTTTACCTTCCTCTTTGTCATGACCCTACGTTTCCTGCTTCCTCAAATTATCACCATATTTCAACTTTTCTAATATTTTCTTTTTTTGCAATCCAAATAATAATATTTTTTTTTTTAAAAAAAAAAAACGTTGCGAAAATGAAAATATTTGAGAAATATTACAAAACGGAGTCTTAACTTAGCTCTCTACTTTGTTTCTAGTGGAGATATTTCTTTAGACTTTAATTAATTAGTTTTGTTGCTTTTGTGAAGCAGTTGAGCGTGGAATTATTAAAGAAAGCGAGGAATAGGATAACTAGTCCTTGTAGCCAATGCATGTGCGGTGGAAATCGTGAAATCTTTTAATATCTAGACCAAATTGGTTGAATCGATTAATTCAACAAGTTGATACGTCACATTTTTGAAGTGTTTGATTCTTGTGCAGACGGGAGTAGTTAACATGATCATTTATGCGGACTAGAGTTGCTTGATGTGCCTTTCTCATAAATGTGACGTACCAACTTGTTGAATTGGGAATAGAATTTTCTCCTGTCTATAATGGACTAGAGAATATTTAAACACATCAAACACATGTTTGATTCTTCAATTCATGAATTAAATATTCTCTACTCCTTCTCATAATGGACTAGAGTAGAGAATATTTAGTTCATGAATTGAAGAATCAAACATGTGTTTGATGTGTTTAAATATTCTCTAGTCCATTATAGACAGGAGAGAATTCTATTTTCAATTCAATAAGTCAGTACGTCACATTTATGAGAATGGCACATCAAGCGACTCTAACTTGATGTACCCTTTTCATAAATGTGACGTACCAACTTGTTGAATTGGGAACAAGATCTTCTCATAAATGTGACGTACTAACTTGTTGAATTGATCAATTCAACCAATTTGGTCTAGATATTAAAAGATTCCACGATTTCCACCACACATGCATTGGCTACAAGGACTAGTTATCCTACTCCTCGCTTTCTCTAATAATTCCACGCTCGACTGCTTCACAAAAGCAACAAAACTAATTAAAGTCCAAAAGAAACATCTCCACTAGAAACAAAGTAGAAAACTATGTTAAGACTCCGTTTTGTAATATTTCTCAAATATTTTCATTT
Source organism: Corylus avellana (assembly GCF_965113065.1). Classification (NCBI taxonomy): domain Eukaryota; kingdom Viridiplantae; phylum Streptophyta; class Magnoliopsida; order Fagales; family Betulaceae; genus Corylus; species Corylus avellana. Next base: position 26,866,741 of record NC_142496.1, read on the forward strand.
TCGCCACGTTTTTTTTTTTTTCTTTTAATTTATTATTTGGATTGCAAAAAAAGAAAATATTAGAAAAGTTGAAAAATGGTGATAATTTGAGGAAGCATGCAGGAAACGTGGAGTCATGACAAAGAGAAAGGTAAAAGCAAATAGGGACCAATATTTTCCGAAGTAGGTAAGCACATGTACGTTGGGAAGGTCTCTCTCTCCGAAGTCCCAAAATCCAAACAACTTTGTCCAAAGGAGGTAATTCTCCCAGGATAAAGAAGAACAGAGGTCAAAAAATGGGAGCCGTAGAGGAAATTACATTAATCCTTTCTGTGACTGAGATCTCAAAATCCAAAAAATGGTACTTATTTTTCTCCCAAGATAAAGAAGAAGCCGTGGAGTAATTACCAAGATCGATAAAGAAGAACCCAAGCTAGAAAATGTGAATTCTATGTCAAACAATAACATCAGCACACGACCATTGGCAGAGGAAATTACAATCCCTTCTGTGACTGATTCCTCAAAATCATCCCAACCTACATCCATTGCTTTCGACATAAAAACCTTCACATTTTAGCTTCCCACCGGCCCACGGAATTGTATTTTGGAGCCTTGTGATGAGCGGCCAAAGTTTCCCATCCTTATTTCAAAAAAAAGAAAAAAAAAGGATTCCCATCCTAATTTACAATGACAGCTAATCAACCATAAATTATGATTCCAAGTCCAACTGGCAATTGGATAGTCATTGCATGAGATATGAGTTTATTTTTTTGAGAAATGATAGAGACAATTTTTTGATACAACTTTGGCCCAACTTTTCTCATGTAGTCATTTTTTTTCTTTTTTTTTTTAAAAAAAAGTCTAAAGTAATAACATCCTATGTGGTCATTTTTTAATTAGTATTTTTTTTTTTTAAAAAAAAAATAGTCTTTTTCTTCAGAATAATGACCATTTAAAAAAAAATTACAATTTTTCTAAAGAAAAATAAATCAATAAATAAAAAAAGGACCACACAGGATGTTATTACTTCAGAATTTTTTTTTTTTTAAGAAAAAATGATCAATTAAGAGAAAAGTTGGGCCAAAGTTGTGTCAAAAATTTGTGTGTCTATCATTCCTGTTTTTTTTTTTTTTTTTTTTTTCTTCTCTCTCTAAAGTGAGACATAGGTTGCTTTTGTCCAGAAAATGTGAATTTATGATTGGATTGCAATCTTAAACAAATTAAATGCTAAGAAGATGGAAAGTCTTTAAATATTTTATTCAATTACAAACTCATATTTATAAGTTTCTATAATTTTTTTTCTTTCTATTTCTCTATTCAAGTCTTATTCAAATTTTAATTATTTTTTTCTCCAATTTTATTATTTTCCAACAACTAATTGTTTAAGTTCTTAAAATCATTGTATATCTAATATTCAGTGATTAGAAAAAGAAAAGAAAAAGAGATGTTAAAAAAATTTGAATATAAAACCTTAATAAGTAATTTTACATTCCAAAAAGTTAAAAGAATGATTTTTACAATAAAAAATAAATATTATTTAATTAATATTTAAATTTTTAAAAAATACCACACTTAAATTTCTCGCCTTATGCCCTAAACTTTATCGAGCCGGCCCTGATCACCATTGCTGCGATTTTGAGAAACTTATAGTAGCATATCATGGTTCGAATGCATCAGGGCCAGGCCATTGGGTTTTACTTTTACGCATGGCATTATTGACACTGAGGAGCTACGTACTATCGATGTGAAAGCACTTGGAGAAAAAAGGATCATTTTGAACCGTTCGTAGAGTGATGTGTAGAGGTGACAAACCCATGGAAATTGAGATGTGATAAGAATTAAGAAACTCATGTAATTGTCAAATGATTGTTTGTAAGAAAATTCTATCCTTTGAAAAATGTGTCGTCCGTCCAGGAGTTTGTGTAATAGTAAAACACGCACAAGACTTTTACCAAGAAAATAATGGTCATCATAATATCATTGGCTGGCCATCGTTTACTATCTCAGACCACGTTGCCCATGTTGTTTGCTTGAGGTGACTACTATACCTACAATTTTTATATTAAAATTTTCAAAAAGAAATAATAAAAAAAAAAAAAAAAGGTGATGTAGCATGTTTAAAATCTTAAACAATTTCAAACGTACACGCCACACTTTCTTTATATATATTCTTATTTTCTTTCATCATTTCTATTCTAATCATTTGCTTCTTGGTTCTATGATTCTTTATTTCTTTGATATTTTATATGTTATACTTGCTATTAGACGCTATTGACTTTAGTTGTTCGTTGTTAACAGTTTTGATTTGTCATTGTTTTTAATATATAATTAATTAAATCCTATTGTAATCGCACGTTTATCTCACAAGAAAAATAAAATAGATTAGTCATGATCTTACGGAGGGAGGGGGGGACCGGGGTGGGCCATGGTCCCCCCCAAAATAAGGAAAAAAAATATTATAAGGTAAAAAAAATAATAAAAAAAATAAAAAAGTAAAAAAAATAAAATTAAAGTTTTAATTTTAGTTATTTGGCCCCCTAAAAAAAAAAAAATTGGCCCTATTTTTAATTTTGTTGGTCCATATCCACTAAGTTTTTTTATTTTTGGCCCTTACTTTCAAATGTCCACTTTTTTTTGCCCTTACGGTAGTCTTTAGTTCATAAAAAACAACAAAAATAATTTTTTTTTGATAAAAAAAATTTGGCTGGCCCCCTCTGTAACACCCCAGATTTTTAAAGTCTTATTTTAGAGATATTAAATTGATGCTATGATTATATTAATATTCATATTAGGTAATGGCATTTACTTTGAGGTTGAGATATTTATTGATGATATTAGGTAATAATATTTATTCTTGAGGAACTTATTAGATCTTATGAATATTATTGGAATGAATATTGATTTGAGGTTATTATATCATGATGATGATTTTATATTGATTATTTTATTGGGAGATTTAAGAGATATGATAATTGATGATTGATTGGTATAATTTGGAGTATGATTGTAATAATTGGTGATATAATAGGATAGTAAATGGTAGGTATAAGGATGGTAGAATAAGAAGGTAGAATAGTATAGGGTTGGTGAAATAGTATAGGGTTGGTAGAATAGTATAGGGTTGGTGGAATAGTATAGGGTTGGTGAAATAGTAAAATGAGGGTATAATTGTAAATTGAAGGTAGAATAGTGTTTGATTTTCTCCTATAAATAGAGCTCTTCTCCTTCACAATTTTCACCACTCATCTCCTCTCCCATCTCTTGCATATATTCTTCCTTCTTCCGCTTTTTACTCGGTCTTTCTTCTTTCTAAGAGTGTTTACTCAGAACAGAGAGAGAAAGGGCGAGACCAAGCGCTACAAGAAAGAAAGAACACAAGAGAAACCGAGAGTGAGATGGGAAATTTAAGACAGAGAGCTGAAGAGGAAGAAAGAGAGTTTAGGCGAGAGAGAGAGAGAGAGAGAGAGAAAGTCAGTGAAGGGATTGTTATGGGTATGGACCAACTGCAGCAGAACGGGTTTCAAGTAATTACCTTTGATGATCCATTCATGTAATCCACTGTAAGTATTCTTACTTACTGAGTATGATATTGATATCCAATAATACGGATTTTTGTGGTTTTATAACTTGTCTAGCATTTTGCTATATATGATTCAACAATGATTTATATTATCGGAAATCAATTGACTCACTACTTCACAGTTTTTGTAGTGCTTGCAGGAATGGAAAATCAAGGTAATTATGCAGTTGTGATTAGAGATTCATATTGAGATGTACAGAGATTCCAAGTTGGTTAAGTTTTGTCTAGAGTTTAGACTGTCGGATAGATTTGTATAAATGCCTTGTACGACATAGCTTTGGGTATTTTTGTATAAAGAAAAGTATTTTAACAGTATTTTTTTTGGCATTGATAATTACAGTTTTTCCGCTAGATCAGATGAGATTAGATTGTTACAATAATGGTATCAGAGCCACCTAGTAACGCCAGGTCATGTGGTATTGAAGCACTGCATGATGAGAAGAAGCCCACTTTGAGTGGGTAGTTTATAGAGATAGTCATGGGTGCTAAGTCCCACATTGCCTAGTTACTAGGTGAAACTGGGCTTTATAATGAATTATAGGGAAGCTCCAAATTGACTAGTCCTTTTGGGGTAATAGCGCAGATGTGGCTAGCGCTTTTCCCTAGGATGTTACAAAGGGTATCAAAGCATTACCCAGCTTGAGATGGTGGGAGTGTGCACAAGCCTATGAGGGTCGCTAGTGGACACACGTTGGTGATGCCAAAAGTGGGTTATATTATAATGGTGTCAGTTAAGACACAATGAAATGTATAAGGGCCAAAAGTTAAGGGCCGAGAATGAAGAAATTCCCTGAGGATTGCCAACGGTGACACTGGTGCCCAAGAAGAGTGCTTGCAGAATCTCACATCGCTTGGGTATGGAATATGTTATGATATTTATTTATGAACAGATTGAATTTAAAAATTTTTATAGTAACTTGAGTAAGTTATGGTTCAAGTATAATTTGTTTTTAATTTGGGTTGCTCTATTTGAAGATAGGTGGTAATTTATGGGCTTTAATTTCGAGGACGAAATTCTAATAAGGAGGGAAGATTGTAACACCCCAGATTTTTAAAGTCTTATTTTAGAGATATTAAATTGATGCTATGATTATATTAATATTCATATTAGGTAATGGCATTTACTTTGAGGTTGAGATATTTATTGATGATATTAGGTAATAATATTTATTCTTGAGGAACTTATTAGATCTTATGAATATTATTGGAATGAATATTGATTTGAGGTTATTATATCATGATGATGATTTTATATTGATTATTTTATTGGGAGATTTAAGAGATATGATAATTGATGATTGATTGGTATAATTTGGAGTATGATTGTAATAATTGGTGATATAATAGGATAGTAAATGGTAGGTATAAGGATGGTAGAATAAGAAGGTAGAATAGTATAGGGTTGGTGAAATAGTATAGGGTTGGTAGAATAGTATAGGGTTGGTGGAATAGTATAGGGTTGGTAGAATAGTATAGGGTTGGTGGAATAGTATAGGGTTGGTGAAATAGTAAAATGAGGGTATAATTGTAAATTGAAGGTAGAATAGTGTTTGATTTTCTCCTATAAATAGAGCTCTTCTCCTTCACAATTTTCACCACTCATCTCCTCTCCCATCTCTTGCATATATTCTTCCTTCTTCCGCTTTTTACTCGGTCTTTCTTCTTTCTAAGAGTGTTTACTCAGAACAGAGAGAGAAAGGGCGAGACCAAGCGCTACAAGAAAGAAAGAACACAAGAGAAACCGAGAGTGAGATGGGAAATTTAAGACAGAGAGCTGAAGAGGAAGAAAGAGAGTTTAGGCGAGAGAGAGAGAGAGAGAGAGAGAAAGTCAGTGAAGGGATTGTTATGGGTATGGACCAACTGCAGCAGAACGGGTTTCAAGTAATTACCTTTGATGATCCATTCATGTAATCCACTGTAAGTATTCTTACTTACTGAGTATGATATTGATATCCAATAATACGGATTTTTGTGGTTTTATAACTTGTCTAGCATTTTGCTATATATGATTCAACAATGATTTATATTATCGGAAATCAATTGACTCACTACTTCACAGTTTTTGTAGTGCTTGCAGGAATGGAAAATCAAAGTAATTATGCAGTTGTGATTAGAGATTCATATTGAGATGTACAGAGATTCCAAGTTGGTTAAGTTTTGTCTAGAGTTTAGACTGTCGGATAGATTTGTATAAATGCCTTGTACGACATAGCTTTGGGTATTTTTGTATAAAGAAAAGTATTTTAACAGTATTTTTTTTTGGCATTGATAATTACAGTTTTTCCGCTAGATCAGATGAGATTAGATTGTTACACCCTCCCATAAAATTTCCTGGCTCGGTCCCTCTTATCTATTGAGAATTGAACATGAAAATTTGATTAGTAATTTTACATTTCAAAAAGCCAGAAGAATGATTTTTTTAATATTTTAAATTTTAAAAATGCTAATTTTTAACATTTTGCCATAGGCCTTAATTTTGTTTGGGCCGGTCATGATTTTACCCTCTATGCGCCAGTAAGGACCTTAAGCGCTGAGCCCAAACATGGCGTCGTTGTTGCCCATGTGGTCTGTAGCTATAGCTTTTGGATGATAATTGGCCAGCTACTCACTATCATAGCCCAATGCATTTCCAGTTAGACAGTAAAGATTAATCCATACTTATCGGCCATCTTACCCAATTAATGTTATATGGTCTAGTCTTGTTTGGGCCAACCAATCCCTTTGAGTGTCATATGGAAGAAAAAATTAAGCAACAAAATGTGACTTGTAAATTTAATTATTTAGTGATTTTTTTGAAGTCGTATTCCAAACTTTATAAATTATGAAACTGCTTAATCGTTTGGAACGATTAATTATTTAGTGATTAATATGATAGGTGTAACATAAACTATCACATTAATATGTAAAGAATTCATAGTAAAAATTTTTATTACATATTTCACTTATTAATAAGTGCTGAATATTCATATTAAATATTTGCCAGCATTTTTGTAAGTGTCGCTGATTTTTTTTTTTTTTTTTTTTTTTTTTGAGAATAATAGTAACTTAATTGATTAATGCGAGTCTTGCTCAGATAGTACATGCTCCCTAATACAATAAGGGAAAATCATCCGTCCATAAAAATTCCTGGCCTAAGGAAAGAGCCAGCTGTTTTGCAAGGGTGTGAGTTTTGGGGCATGGATAACGTGACCGTAGTTGCCCATCCAGACTTCTTCCAGTTGAAAAACATTGATGACCTCCAACGCATCCCAGTCTACAACTATCATTGCTCATGACTCGGAGCTTCAATCTGTATTCTCCTGCACCATGATGCGAGCATCGACTCGATTGATAAAGGCAGCTTCACGTGCTACTCGTTCGGGTGAATTTAATAATGTAATGGTCGAAATATGATATTTCTCGAAGAAAAAACACAAACTCCAATTAGGATTATTTTTCATGCCTTAATCTTTATTTACTTGCAGGGTCGGGGGACCCATTAAAGTAAGAATGACTGGTTGGCCACGGGGAAATGCATGCATTGAAACGCTGCCCACATGGATACTTATCAGATTGCGTGATTTATCTAATATATCCTCACTCTAGTCTCTATAGTCAGAACACTATAGATGCCAGGGACTCTCAATCAGCTTTTAGTCGAGACCTTGATCAGTTGATTAGCGAAATTTTTTCAAGAAACTTGTTAATTTTTTCGAGAAAGCTGATTAGCGAAATCAGCTTTTCAGATTTTTCTTCCTATCAGCCATTAATGTTAATTTGACAGAGATTTTTGTTTCTTTTTTCTTTTTTCTTCCCATCAGCCATTAATGTACGTATTCAGGGCCAAACCAAATAAGGTTACCTTATTTTTCAAACTGGGACCGGTTATATAATAGAGGGAGCAGGTTATTCTCCGTTCCGGGCACGTGATATGCATTCTATCAAATTAACAATGGCAGATACGAAGAAATATCTGTGTCATTGTCCCCTTTTACATTTGTTCGTATCTAACAAAATCTATACCGGCCAAGACAAGACAAGAAAAAAGTACGTAGGAGAAGTGTTTTACACATTCATGTTTTATATCATCTTTTTTATAAACCTACTATTAAATCCGTTGGTATTAAAAGATTAGATTTATATCGAGACGTGTTCCTATTTAAACTTCCCAACTTGTCGAATTCAATTCAACCAATTTGGTCTAGGTATTAAAAGATTCAACCACACTTGCAATGGCTAAAAGGACTAGTGAATAGTATAGAAATATATAACAAGATAAATATAAAGCAGAATAACGTGGAATAAAGGAAAGAGAGAAAGACACAGAAATTAAGATGCATGGTTCGGCATATAGCCTACATTCACACACTAAAGCTTTATGTGCTATATATTTCCTTGATGTATTATTTGAGTATATAACTCTATTTATAGAGCTTTAAATTTTTTTTTTTTTTTTTTTGAATTGAGCTTTAACATAATTTTAAATACAAAACAAATCCCTTGAATTAAGCAGGGTAATTAATAACAAATCAAATCAACAATAATCACAGATCGAATCATCATTAATCATGTCTACAAGGCACAGTCGGGTGCCACTATGCCCTATAGACACCAAACTTTTTCTCTCTTCTTTTTGGCACACGCCGGATATGGTTTGTGCGAGCCGGAGTGTGGATCGTGTGGATCTTACGCACTTTGCAGTAAGCCTCAAGCGCCAGGTTTCCTTTGCCATTGATGTTAGTTTTCTTTGTTTTGTTCTTGTTTTATTAATTATATTATCTTGGCCTTTGAGCTGAGGAGGGATAGTTTCAGTGTAAGGTTTTTGTCTCATGACCTGGTCAATAAAACTTGTTTCTTTAAGGTCAGAGCAAATCTGCCCCTCAAATGAAGTGTGCACACATGGGTTGGATAAGATGAGGTAAATACGTTTTTGATTGTTAGACTTTTAGTGTATTTATGTTGTTGTACTTTTTATAGCTTTTGGTTATGTTTCTTTATAAGAGCTTTACGCTCTGAATCTCTTATTATGAAATGAAGATGAAAGAATTCTCTTAAAAAAAAAAATCCTCATTAATCAAAAGGATTTATAGCCTTAACAAACATGTCTATATTTTATTTTCGGTATGGGATAAAGACTCGGCATATATATAAACTATAGGCATTAATTATTCAGAATGATTGGTGTATCTTTCATATATATATATATATATATATATAATATTTGTGTATTCTTTTTTTTTTTTTTTTTTTTGGAACTTTCTGAGATTTTATTCAGATAGAAAATCCAGACCCAAAGGATCTAAACAAAAAGAGCATTAAGCTCTGAAGATGCAATGGAACTTATACATTAATTCAGGCGATTCATTTAACCAAATACGAGCTGAGTTTATTCGCAGTCCTTCTTTAGCTAGACCATGTGCTGCTCCATTTGCCGCCCGTTTCACATGATGGACCGTCCAGCTCCTACATGTGTCAAGTAAAGCTTGTGTGTCGTCAATAATGTGCCCATACCTTCGCCAACCAGGAGATCGTTCCTGCAGTGCTTGGACCACCTGCAACGAGTCACCTTCCATCACTACATCTTGGAAGCCTCTTTCTTTACTAAATTCCACCGCTATCATTGCCGCCAAAGCCTCTCCTATCACTGGTTCCACAAATCTATGGGATTTCACACTCTTAGCAGCACATACAGAGCCGTTGTGATCTCTAATAATAACACCAAATCCCATACATCGAGTTTGAGCGTCCAGGGCCACGTCCCAATTGATCTTGTAACACCCAACTGGAGGACATGCCCACTGTGTTGAAACCGCCGGTAACCCACCACCCTCCTCCATAGTGTGTTCCGGAGTTGTGTCCTCAAGAAACTCGAGAAGTTTGGTCAGCTCCTCCACCTCGCACACTATCCGATTGGGGTGAATGAATTCACCTCCATGCAACACTACATTCCGTCTTGCCCAAATCTTCTTTGCTACCAAAACTGCAAAGTTCAGTTCTTCCCTTGTACAGCGCTCAATGAGTAACTCAAAAATCTCCCCGAAATCTTCAGCTTAGCTGGAACATTTTTGGAACATATTTGTGTGTTCTTGAGTAGCGACTTTTGCACTTTTCAATAATATTTCCATATATGCATGTCTTGATGCCACCCAGTAACCTAAATTCGATCCGTCGCTTTCTTTAATAATTCCACGCTCAACTAAGAAACCGTCTCCACTAGAAACAAAGTAGAAAGCTAATTTAAAAAAAAAAAAAAAAAAAACTCCTTTTTGTAATATTTCTCTAATATTTTAATTAAAAACTCCGTTTTAAGGTTGAAGCAAGCAACAAGGGACTAGTTTCCAAAGTAGGTAAGCACATGTTGGGAAGGTCTCTCTCTCTCTCTCTCCGATGTCTAAAATCCAAGTAACTTTTTTCAAAACAGGTAATTCTCCCAAGATGAAGAAGAACGCAAGCCAGAAAATTAAATGGGAGCCGTAGAGGAAATTACAATCTCTTCTGTGACTGAGCTCTCAAAATCCAAAAAATTGTACTAATTTTTCTCCCAAGATAAACAAGATCAAGCCGTGGAGCAATTATTTTTCTACCAAGATAGAGAAGAACCCAAGCCAGAAAATGGGAATTCTATGTCAAACAATAACGTCAACAAACGACCATTGGTAGAGGAAATTACAATCCCTTACGTGACTGGTTAATTCTCAGAATCATCCCATTTTCTGAGGTGCTAGGATCGATGTGAAAGCACTCGGAGAAAAAGGGATCATTTTGAACCGTTTGAAGAGTGATGGAGAGGTGGCAAACCTATGGAAGATTGGAAATGACGAAGCCTATGATCAGATTGACAAAAGTGCCATTTCTAGAAACCTCCATCCAAGTACCCAAAATCAAATATCCAATGAGGAATGGTAAGAGTACCGAATATTTTATAAAGAGATGGTGGCCAATATGATATAGAGCATATTCATTAAAGAGATTAAAATAATTAATAAAGGGAAATGTTACCGGTACAAATGAATGAATTCCGACATCATCTTAATATCTTTCTCTTGATAAAAAAATTGACTATATGTTGCAAAAGCGCCTATGCTTCATGGGGTTAAATGGAGTTTTTCCATTGAATATTATAATGATGAGTTGCGCATTATGACATTGTACGGTGGAATTAGTATACAAATGCACATGAAGCATAATATATATGTACACGGGAAGAACTATTTAGGAGGCAAGCGAAAGACTACCTTAATGTGGACTTTATTCATGATTATTGTCCGAAATTGCAAAGATCTTATTCCTTAATCCTTAGTTATTGTAGACAATATAATTTAGATAATTTATGTCTAAGAAGTCTGGTACAAGATCCCAATTTCATGCGTAAGAGTACTATAATTACACCCAAATAGTAATTATGAAATAACGCAGTTGAAATTTAATGATCACATATCTACTCAAATCATGCATATACTTGAGCAGGATGGCGTGGAGTGAGATGGACTTCAAGTGTGTGGTTTTCAGAATCGTAAGTCCAACTTTTTCAGTCATGTTTACTGGTTCATCTGACGAGCAGGGGTTGTAATTTCAAAAGCATGCAACAAGGCGAAGCAAGTGTGAGTTGCATAACTTGCAACGCAAGAGAGATTCCCTGGCACACTCTTTTACCAGTGTCAAATGGTATTATCTCAAAATGTTGGCCCTTAACATCAACACCCAAATGGGATGCAAGGAATCTTTCGGGCCGAAATTCATTAGGATTAGACCACAGACGTAGGTCCCATTGGAGCTGTGAGAGAATAACAAGAAGTTGTGTGCCTGTTGGAACGTGGTGGCCAGCCAAAGTGCAGTCTTTTATGGATTCGTGCGGGAGAGAGATCTAGTGGTCCGGAAGGGTATAAACGCATTGTTTCTTTGAGGATAGCTTGGAGATATGCTAGGTTTTTCATGTCTGATTCCTTTACTTGCCTCTCCCTGCCAATCTGATCATCTAACTCTTGTTGTGATTTGTTTAGGGTTTGACGGTTGTTAAGAAGCAAGGAAAGAGACAATGTCATTGTTACTGTTGTTGAATCTGTGCCCCCTAAGATAAGGGCCTGCAAAAGCCCCAAAGTCGAAGTTCTAGATGGCCGGCCGGTCAAACTAAAAGGCTTTAAGGTCACTCATGTTTCAAAAGCCACCAAAACTAAATGTCTAATAAGTATTGATAAAAATAACAAAAAACAATTGTAATGTTTTAAAATGTAGTACCAAGTCCACAGCAAGACAAAAGGAAAATCGATACGTACTATATTATCGTAATTGACCGTCCAACGAAATATGCTACAAACGATGTAACGTGGCAATTTCCTCTTTAGGTGGCTTAGGAAAAAAATAATTTTATCGTCGTTTTGTCAAGAAAATATTTATTTACTAAAAGTCTTTTTTTTTATTATTATTATTATTCTTTTACGAGTTCTTACTAATTCAAAAGACTAATTTTCAATTTTGTCCTAGTTGTATGACAACTTTTTAGTAAAATAACATATCTTAATTCACTGACAAGCAGGCAATCACTTTGATTAATATATGGTGGGAAATTCACGGTAGAAAATATTTGGAGCATAACAACTTTTATTATAAAATATTTATAAATTGATTTGATAATTTATAAATTGATGAAATAATTAATCAAAATTGAAAACAAAAATTTAAAGAGAAATTTTTTGTTTAATTATTTTACTAATTATAGTTTGTAAAGACTTTATAATAAAAGTTGTAATACCTTTTAAATCACTCTTTGTTAAAGAATTTGCTTAAACCAACACTTCTCGCTCAGAGTTGACACAAATTTATTTTGATTGTTATTTTTCTCGTAATGGACTTTATAGTAAAAACAGTTCACAGTATTGTTGAGACAAATCATGTTCAGAATATTGAAGGCGAATTGAAGCAAAAGCTTACCAGACATGTAGCTTTAGTGATTGTATCAGCATCATAATTGGAGATCTCTTCATCGTCTTTCCTAACGATAGACAACATCACATCCATAGGCCCCGTTTGTGAACAGCGGGGGCCGGCACTGTAGCTGGAACGGCACTGTTCCTGCTACAGTGCCATCTGACAGGTGCAGTGCCAAAAATTGACTTTTTAATATTATTATTATTTTTTAAAAGCAAAATATTAAAAAAAAAAAAAAGAAAAAAGGAGGAGAAAGATGGGGTGGTTCCAGCCACCCCTTGGCCAAAATGGGGTGGCCGGACCACCCCATCTTTCTCCTCCTTTTTTTGTTTTTTTTTTTAATATTTTGCTTAAAAAAAAAATTAATATAAAAGTACACTTTTTGCTGCAGGAAATCAGATGGCACTGTAGCTAGAACAGTGCGGTTCCAGCTACAGTGCCGGCCCCGTGCTGTTAGCAAACGGGGCCATAAAGTCCTGGTCTCCTTTTGCCTCGATCGCCCGAAACTTTCTTTTACTTATGTTTTTCTAACCATCCTTCAATCACGTGATCAAATTCTTTTGCAGTTAATTGCTTCACTTGGCCAACCAATTAATCGAACCACATCGATCATTTTGGTCCATCCACTAGTACTAAAACTATCATTGATGATCATGCGAGCATCGACTCAATTGATCGATAAAGGCAGCTTCAAGTGCTACTCGTTCGGGTGAATTTAATAATGTAATGGTCGAAATTTGATATTTCTCGAAGAAAAAACACAAACTCCAATTAGGATATTTTTCATGCCTTGATCTTTATTTACTTGCAGGGTCGGGGGACCCATTAAAGTAAGAATGACTGGTTGGCCACGGGGAAATGCATGCATTGAAACGCCGCCCACACGCAGCGACAGCAACGACAATTATTCGATCTCATGGATACTTATCAGATTGCGTGATTTATCTATTATCCTCACTCTATAGTCAGAACACTGTAGATGCCGGGGACTCTGAATCAGCTTTTAGTCAAGCCCTTGAGTTGATTAGCGAAAAATTTCAAGAAAATTGTGCACCACTCAATCAACTTCAACCGCGGACGCGTTATCTTTTTAATTTCGTGAATGATACAAAATTCTTAACCTACCTTTTTCCTGTTTTGTCTTCAGAGAGATATTTTCGTTAAGGGATAGATCCCAGAAATGGAAAAGGGGCGGCCAATGACTCAGATTTTTCTTCCTATCAGCCATTAATGTTAATTTGACAGAGATTTTCTTCTTCCTTTTTTTTTTTTCCCATCATTTTGATATAACGGTTGTTCTTTGCATGCAATTCACTTGTGCATGCTAAGATAAGCGGGTGGCAAACTGAAGCAGCGTCCAATGTTGACCGGATCGAGGCTGCCAGACAAAGAGATAAGTCCAATAAGGCATCTACATCTTAATGGACGAGATTACAACTTATTTTAGCAATACAAATTATTACATAATTATAGGAAAATCACTTAATAATATAAAGATTGTATCACCTCTTTTTTTTTTTTTTTAATCAAATGTGGGAAAAGGTTACAAGGGAGGATCATTCACACTCTTGATTGTATCACCTTAATTATTATAAAATATTTCTTAATAATAAAGAGATTGCAATAATTTGCAATTATTATTATTCTAACAATATGCATATTCATAATATGAGGAAAATTCTATATATCATCATAGTACTTAGGCCTATCCCTGAATTCTATTAATTAGACGGTTGTCGTTAATCCATAAAACTCAGAAGGTAGGCGCGGTGTGATGAGGACTTCAAGTGGAGTGGCTTTCAGGTTCGTTAGACCAGGGCTTTCAGTCATATCAACCGGTGCATTCGAAGGAGTTGAGATCTCATACATGTGTAAGAAACTAGCCAATGCTAAGTGCACCATTTGAAGCCCAAAAGATATTCCAGGGCAAACTCTTCTTCCACTTCCAAACGGGATTAACTCAAAACTTTTACCCCTAAGATCAACATTTTTGTGGGTGGTGAGAAATCTTTCCGGTTCAAAAGCCAATGGATCCGACCATATGCGTGGATCTATATGAATTTTCCAAATGTTTGTGATCAGTCGGGTGCCTTTGGGGACATAGTAACCACCTATGATGCAATCCTCAGAGAATTCACGCGGTCCTGATAGAGGTGCTGGTGGATATAAACGTAATGTCTCTTTGACAATGGCCTGGAGGTAGACTAGCTGACTGATATCCGACTCGTTTAGGGCTCTTTCCTTGCCTACATGGATGTCAAGCTCTTCTTGTGCCTTTTTCAACACTCGGCTATTGTTCAACAAAAGCGATATTGCCCAAGTTAGGGTAACTGTGCTGGTGTCATTGGCTCCTACAATTATATTCTACAAAGTGAAACTATTGTTAGAATATTGAGACGTTGGAACATAAATTCCTTATTTTATTTTATTTTATTTTTTAAAATAACCATTTGAAAAAAAAAAAATTAAAAAAAAAAAATGAAAACTCCAAAAAGGGATGGCCCTTTTCATATTAGCACCTTAATTATTATTTTTCAAATGGTTATTTTTATATTTTTCTTAATAACTTGAAGATATTTTGAGAAGAAAAATGTAAAAGTGTCTAATTGACACGCAACGGTAATATGTGGGGGCATTGATGCCACTTTTTTAAGTTTGGAGATGTAATTGAAAAATGGGTAATAATTTGGGTGGGGGGGGGAGGGGGGTGGGCTAAAATATATTAATTTCCCTTAGTTAATTTGAAAATAATAATTAAAATTTAGAAATAAAAATCTACTCTTAATTTTTTTTTTTTTTTTGAAAATGTTGATTTTAATGGATCGAAAATAGAGAAATTCATTTTGTGATCAAAATTAGTTTCAGCTCATTAACATAAAATTAAATAAAAGGCCAAAACATGTTAAACAAGTTGCACCCATTAATTAAGAAGTGAAAAAGGAATGCGCGTACGTACCAAACATGTGGCTTTGTTGATCACATCAGCGTCATAACCTGCAACGGCTTTGCCATCAAGGACTGAAAGCATTACGTCCATGAAATCTTTCTCCTCTTTATGATCCTCACCTGAAGCTCTCTTACGCTTATGCTCTTCCAACCATTCTCCAAGAAGACCATCCAATTCTTTTGCAACTTTCTTCATGGCCTTCTCATGTCCACCCAAATCCAGCCATCCAAGGTAAGGAATGGTATCCGACACCACAAACATCCCAATATAATGAAAGAATTCCCGCACTGACTTTTGGATTCGTCGCGACTCCTCCTCATCGGCCACTGCACTGGTTGAAAAGTAGCGCTTTCCAGCTACCATCCTAAGAATCACGTTGAGACTCATGTCCCCAAACCACTGCTTCAACTCCACCAAAATTTGCCCTGACTCCTTTTTCTTTGTCCACACTTTGTATAGCTCTTGTAAGGACGTGGTCTCAACTTCGGAGACTCGAACGTAGGAAAGAAGCTCAAGCCGACGGTTAGATAGTAGCTCCAAGCTGGCTATTTTACGCATTTCACGCCAATAGGGACCATAGGGCGCGAAGCCAAATATGGCGAAGTTATAGCCCAAGTGCTTGGCGGCTACAAGCTTAGGCCTCGAGGAAACAGCCAAGTCGTTGGTGGTGAAGCACTCCTTGGCCATCTCCCAACTGCTTATTACCAAAGCATGTTGCAACCCAAGCTTGATATTAAAAATTGGTCCGTACTTTTCAGCCATGGCTCCCAACGTTAGATGGGGAGGCTTTATTCCCCCCAATAGAGGAAGGTGACCAATTATAGGCCATGCACCCGCCGCGATAGGTGCTTTTTTGGGCAAGCCAACTGATCTGGACCTCCTTATAAGGTAGTAGGAAAAGAGAATAATGGCAAGGAGTCCTGCCATGGCAGAGTTCAAATAATGTGAAAGAAAATCCATTTGAACTGATCGATCATATAATTGGAGTGGGGAGCCTTAGGGGGATATCTATAGCTTTTATAGACGCATTATTTTTAATGTTGGCTTGGATGAGTCCAAGTTATCACAAGGCATGGTTACTGAAATCAACAAATGGAGCTCACTATTCCATTCGTTTTTTTGTTGTTTTGTGGTTTTTTCTACAGCTGAATAAAGAGATCTATTTTTAGACGGCTTCTCATCTTTTGTAAGTAAGATCGACTGTACGTATTCCGCCGAATAGACTTTGGAGAGAGAGAGAAATGAAGTATTTGGGAGCCGCGCCAGAGAATCTGACCAAGTCATTACCAATTTCCGAAGAGAAGATAATAGAACAATTAATCCTAATTTCTTCTTTGTATTCAAGTGTGTTTTAATTTCATCATAACACTTTTATTTATTAAGAGAAATAACTTCAAAATAATTGTATATCACTGATAAATAATTAAATAACAGAAACAATTAATTAGACGGCAATTCTTTCATTAGATAAGAAGAAAAATCCCCGTTTACATTTCTTTGATCTGATCGAGAAAATCTATCCGAAGACAAGACAATACAAGAAAAAGGTACGTAGGAGAATTGTTTTATAAACCTACAATTAAATTCGTGAGTGCCCAGTGCCCTTGACGTCTAACGACAGTGGTGCACACTTTTCTTGAAAAATTCTCGCTAATCAACTAGTCCTCGGCCGGCGTCTATTGCAGTTTTCTGGAAAAATTGTTGCTAATCACGCCGTAATGGCTTAGTATATGTTGAGGTGTAATAATGTCACTCTACTCACTTGGATGGTTCTTAAAACAGGCCTTGCGGAGTGTGATTTCAAATGCCATAAAATGATTTGGCTTTCCTCACTTGATACCAATTGATTTTCAGATGAAATGGTCAAATGCTCGATCCAACAAATGGTATCTAGCCAGGGTTATGGGTTCGAGTCGCGGGAGTGTCATGTTGAAAGAGGGATTGTTGAGGTGCAACATTGCCGCTCTGCTCACTTGGACGGCCCTTAAAACAGACCTTGCGGAGTGCGATTTCGAATGCCATAAAAGGATTTGGCTTCCCTCATTGGACACCAATTAATTTTCAGATGAGATGGTCAAAGGCTCGATCCAACAGTATAGATTGAGGATAACGTTAACAGATAACACACGCAAATCCAATGAATTGTAGCAGATTTGATTGATGTAAAAAAAAAGAATGTTTTTGCAAGAAAAAAAATTATTTTGTAGTAATTTTTTTATTTAAATAATAATAATAAATTATTAATATAATGTAAAAAATAAAAATGCTAAAAATTGATTTTGGGAGAAATAATATACGACTTTTTTTTAGCCCATTCTTAAACTGAAAATACGAGAACAATTGTCCTTACTGTTGCTTCATGTGGGGTCTCATCAATGCATTTCCCCGTGGCCAACCAGCAGATCTTACTTAGGTAATTAATTAACATGAGATGAACTTAATTAACCAAATCCTCTATAATTAACATGCCTTCCATGCATCGTTTCACATTAATACATAAAAATACATGTAGTATTTCTAAAAAAATAAAGGGGAAATTATTGTATACGCCCCCAAAGTTGACAGTATCTTTCAATTCGAACACCAAAGTTTTAATTTTCGCAATTCACCTCCCAAAGTTCTAAACTTTTGCAATTTGACCAATTGTATCCAAAACTTTCTATATTACCCCTAATTTTTATTTTTTTTTTATTTTTTATAAAATTAAAAAAAAAAAAAAAAAATTCGGGGTAGCTAATAGCTATGGCCATCTGGCCACTTTTGGACCCCGGAAATTTGTTTTTTTGTTTTTTTTTTTTTAAAAAAATTATTTATAAAAAATAAAAATTAATTACTGGAAATATGAGAATTTTGAGATGATATTAATTGGTCAAATTTTTTTTTTTAAAAAAAAATGAAACTTTGTGGGGGTGGATTGCAAAAATTGAAACTTTGATATTCGAATTGAAAAACGCTGTCAACTTTGAGGAGAAAAACTGTAATTTTCTCAAAAAGAAATGGTAGCTAGCATTACTAAAATCGTGCCCCATATATACAAAAAAAAACTAAAAGACAGATAATGGTCATAGTTTTGTTTTATTGCATTTAACTATTTATATTTTACGGCATATATACATGGTATTACTTTATTTAAAATATTTTTAAATGATGTAAAATTGAACCAAGCAATTGTATACTAGTATATATGTGAATTAAACTAGGGGCCTTCAACAACTCAAGACAAAGTGATCAGCTACGAACAATGGATTTCCTGCAAATACCAAATCTAAGCACAATCATAGCTGGATTGTTTGCAATACTTGTAGTTTCCTACTTTATCCAAAAGAGGTCCGGAGCTTCTAAGGGCAAAACTCATGGCCCTCTCGTATATATCCTCCCATGTCCAACCACCTTAGGTAATTAAGGAAGCGCATCTGCTACCACAAACGTACCACTCAACTCAAAGAAATCTCTTACTGTCTTCCGCCAATGATCGTTATCTTCATTCTCATCCTTGAACGTTGCAGTCCCATCAAATCGCTTCCCTACAACCATCCTAAATGAAACGTTTAGGGCTATGGACCCAATTAAACCATCTCTTCATCTCTACCAAAATGCATGTTGTTGTTCTTCATTTAAAGATTTCCTAAGACCACGTGGTCTTCACTGGGCGAACCGGCCAATTAATCGAACCACATCGATCGTTTAGGTCCACTAGTACTAAAATTATCATTGCTGACTTGGAAATTCAATCTGTATTCTCCCACCATGATGCGAGCATCGACTCGATTGATAAAGGCAGCTTCACGTGCTACTCGATCGGGTGATTTTTGGTAATCGGAGCACACTAGAATTTAATAATGTAATGGTCGAAATTTGATTTTTCTCGAAGAAAAAAACAAATTCCAATTAGGATATTTTTCAATCAACTTCAACCGCGGACGGACGCGTTATCTTTTTCGTTAATGATACAAAATTCTTACCCTACCTTTTTCCTGTTTTGTCTTCGGTGAGATATTTTCCTTAAGGGATAGATCCCAGAAATGGAAAGCCGCCAATGACTCAGATTTTTCTTCCTATCAGCCATTGATGTTAATTTGACGGAGATTTTCTTTTTTTCTTTTTCTTTTTGATGTAACGGTTGTTCTTTGCATGCAATACACTGTGAATGCTAAGATAAATGGGTGGCAAACTGAACCAGCGTCCAATGTTGATTGGATCGAGGCTGCCTGACAAGAGATAAGTGCCATCCACCAGATCGAACGTTTATCTTAATGTTATTGTCCCCATCTCATTTACTAGTCATGCATAAGGCATCTACATCTTTATGGACGAGATTACAACTTATTTAGCAATAAAATTATTACATAATTATAGGAAATCACTTGATAATATAAAGATTGTATCATGTAATTATTATAAAATATTTCTTAATAATAAAGAGATTGCAAGAATATGCAGTTATTATTATTCTAATAATATACATATTCATAATATGAGAAAAATTCTATCATGATAGTACTTAATTAGGCATATCCATAATCCATGATGAACTCTATTAATTAGACGGTCGTCGTTAATCCATAAAACTTAGAAGGTAGGCGCGGTGTGATGAGGACTTCAAGTGGAGTGGCTTTCAGGTTTGTTAGACCAGGGCTTTCAGTCATATCAACCGTTGCATTCGAAGGAGTTGAGATGTCATACATGTGTAAGAAAGTAGCCAATGCTAAGTGCACCATTTGAAGCCCAAAAGATATTCCAGGGCAAACTCATCTTCCACTTCCAAACGGAATTAACTCAAAACTTTTACCCCTAAGATCAACATCTTTATGGGTGGTGAGAAATCTTTCCGGTGCAAAAGCCAATGGATCTAACCATATGCGTGGATCTATATGGATTTTCCAAATGTTTGTGATCAGCCGGGTGCCTTTGGGGACATGGTAATGCAATCCTCAGATAATTCACGCGGTCCTGATAGAGGTGCTGGTGGATATAAACGTAATGTCTCTTTGACAATGGCCTGGAGGTAGACCAGCTGACTGATATCTGACTCGTTTAAAGCTCTTTCCTTGCCCACATGAACGTTAAGCTATTCTTGTGCCTTTTTCAACACTCGGCGATTGTTCACCAAAAGCGATATTGCCCAAGTTAGGGTAATCGTACTAGTGTCATTGTCTCCTGCAATTATATTCTACAAAAAAGTGCAATTATTGTTAGAATATTGAGATGTTGGAATATACATTCCTTATTTTTTAAAAAAAATAACCATTTGAAAAAAAAAAATGAAAATACGAATTTCATATGAGAATAACTTATTTAGGGAGGTTGCACAAAAATTACTTTTTGTGCCACCAATAAGGAGCTGACACATCAGCTAATTTCATTAGACTTATACTTCAAAAAAAAAAATTCAACTACACTAGATTATACTCTAAAAAAATAAAAAATTAAATTTTTATTTTTTTAGAAAAAAAAAAAAAACAGATTTGAAGGGGTGGCCCTCCCCCACATTGGGTGGCCGGCCGCCGCCCCCAAGCCATGGGGGTGGCCGCGCGGCCACTCCCATGGCCTGGGGTGGCTCGCCGGCCACCCCATAGGCCATGGGGTGGCTGGCCGCAACCCCCAGCCCATGGGGATGGCTCACCGGCCACTCCCATGGCCTATGGGGTGGCCGGCGAGCCACCCCCAGGCCATCGGAGTGGCCGCGCGGCCACCCCTAGGCCAAGGGGTGGCGGCCAGGCACCCCAGATCCGAATCTGGGGTGGTTGGCCGTCACGCCCCAGCCCATGGGGGTGGCTGCGCAGCCACTCCCATGGCCTATGGGGTGGCCCGGCCATGGGCTGGGGGTGGCGGTCAGCCACCCCAGATCCGGATCTGGGGTGGCTGGCCGCCACCCCATGGCCTATGGGGTGGCCGGCGAGCCACCCCATGGCCTATGGGGTGGCCGGCGAGCCACCCCAGGCCATGGGAGTGGCCGCGCGGCCACCCCCATGGCCTGGGGGCGGCGGCCGGCCACCCAATGTGGGGAGTTGGCTACCCCTTCAAATCTGTTTTTTTCTTTTAAAAATTAATTTTTTATTTTTTTAAAGTATAATCTGGTGTGGTTGAGTTTTTGTTTGAAGTATAAGTCTAATGAAATTAGCTAATGTGTCAACTTCTTATTGGTGGCACAAAATATGACTTTTTTGCAACCTCCCTATATAAGTTATTCTCATTTCATATTAGCACCTTAATTAATTTTTTCAAATGGTTATTCTTTTTTAATAACTTCAAGATATTTTGAGAAGAAAAATGCAAATGTTTCTAATTTGACACGCAATGATAGTACATAAGGCCTTGATGTCACTTTTAAAGTTTGGAGATGTAATTACAAAATGGATAATGATTCGGGGCCTAAAATATATATTTTCCCTAATTAATTTGAAAATAATAATTAAAATTTAAAAAGAAAAATCTACTCTAAATTTTGTTTTAAAAAAATATTGATTTGAATGGATAAAAAATAGAGAAATTCATTTTATGATCGAAATTAGTTTCAGCTCATTAACAAGCCAAAACAAGTTTTTCATAAAAATAAAAAGCCAAAACAAGATTAGCTTCAGCTTAGCTTGCATCACTTTTTGGACCACCTTGCCTTGAACTCATGTTAGGCCGTTCAAGGATGCCCATTAAGGAAAAGCTCTACTGGCACATGCATACAGCATACAGTTGCATCCAAGAAGTGAAAAAGGAATACATACCAAACATGTGGCTTTGTTGATAGCATCAGCGTCATAACCTGCAACGTCTTTGCCATCAAGAACAGAAAGCATTACGTCCATGAAATCTTTACCCCCTTTAGCCTCACCTGCAGCTCTCTTACTCTTATGCTCTTCCAACCATTCTCCAAGAAAACCATCCAATTCTTTTGCGGCTTTCTTCATGGCCTTCTCTTGTCCACCCAAATCCAGCCATCCAAGGTAAGGAATGGTATCCGACACCACAAACAACCCAAAATAATGAAAGAATTCCCTCACTGACTTTTGGATTCGTCGCGACTCCACCTCATCAGCCACTGCAGTGGTAGAAAAGTAGCGCTTTCCAGATACCATCCTAAGAATCACGTTGAGACTCATGTCCCCAAACCACTGCTTCAACTCCACCAAAATCTGCTCTGACTCCTTTTTCTTTGTCCACACTTTGTATAGCTCTTGTAAGGTGGTCTCAACTTCGGAGACTCGAACGTAGGAAAGAAGCTCAAGCCGACGGTTAGATAGTAGCTCCAAGCTGGCTATTTTACGCATTTCACGCCAATAGGGACCATAGGGTGCGAAGCCAAACATGGCGAAGTTATAGCCGAAGTGTTTAGCGGCTAAAAGCTTGGGCCGCGAGGAAACAGCCAAGTCGTTGGTGGTGAAGCACTCCTTGGCCATCTCCCAACTGCTTATTACCAAAGCACGTTGCAACCCAAGATGGATAGTAAAAATTGGCCCGTACTTTTCAGCCATAGCTCCCAACGTTATGTGGGGAGGCTTTGTTCCTCCCAAAAGAGGGAGGTGACCAATTATTGGCTATGCACCCGCAGCGATAGGTGCTTTTTTGGGCAAGCCAACTCTGGACCTCCTTACAAGGTAGTAGGAAAAGAGAATAACGGCAAGGAGTCCTGCTATGGCAGAGTTTGAGTAAGGTGAGAGAAAATTCATTTTAGCTCTGATTAGAGCCTTAGGGGGATATCTTTAACTATGGGAACTTGGAATTAGCTTTTATAGACACATATTTAGCTATTTATGATATATTTTGTGGTATTATTTTTAATGTTGATCGACTTGTAAGAGTCCATATGTTATAATGAGCTCATTTTTTGTTGTTTTGTAGTTTGCTAGGAATTCTTATCCCAGCTGAATTACGATAGTTGTAGACGCCTTCTCCTCTTTTATAAGAGTACTCTTGCCATGGCAGGGTTTAGGTAAGGTGAAAGAAAATTCATTTGAGCTCATATAATTAGAGCCTTGGGGGGATATCTATAACTTTTATAGACACATATTTAGCTACTTTCGGTATTAATTTTAATGTTGGGTTGGATTGGATGAGTCCATGTTATCACGATCAGGTTGTTGCCTACTGGTTTGTAGATTTTCTTATTAATCAACGAATGGAGCCCATATATATTCATTCGTTTTTTGTTGTTTGTGGTGTTTTAGTTCGCTAGAATACTTCTCCCAGCTCAATAAATCTCTACTTTTAGACGTCTTTTGCTCTTTAATAACAGAGTACGTATTCTTACGTTACAAAAAAAAAAAAAAAAAAGAGTGTCTGTTTTCCGCCGCACAGACTTTGGAGAGAGAGAGAGAGAAATGGAGTGTTTGGGAGCCGTGCCTGAGAATCTGACCAAGTAATTACAATTTCCGAAGGGAGGAGAACAATATTAGTTTTGTAAATCAGAATTGAACCATATTTAATTGATGTCAAGAAAAAAGTGAATGTTTTATATGAAAAAATAAAATTAAAAATTAAAAAAAAATTATTTTGTAGTGATTTTTTTATTTAAATAATAATAGAAAGTGATTGAAATGATATAAAAAATAAGAATGTTGGGATTGATTTTGAAATAAATTTTTTAGGGTTTCAGATCTTTGGGTCTTCTTTCCGGTCCACTCATTTGCCAAACATAGCCCTAACAATTAATCTTAATTTTTCTACAATGTTGTTAGGAGATCTAGCTAGTAGCTCTCTCAACCCAGCTATCTTATTTGTATTCAAGTTTGTTTTAATTTTGTAGTACTTTTATTTATTAAGAAAAACAACTTCCAAAATAATTGCATACCATTTATAAATAATTAAATATTAAAAGTAATTAATTGGATAGCAATACTTTCGTACTGTGGAATAGACAAAATATTTATGTTGATGGCCGGAAGAAAAATCTGAGTCATATTCGTTTCCTTTTACATTTCTTGGATCTAACAAAATCTATTCGATCGAAGACAAGACAAGACAAGAAAAAGGCATGTAGGAGAAGTACACATTATTATTTTTTTTTATCATCTTTTTTATACTGCATGTTTAGTAAATGCATAGCTGAAGTGCTTTTTAAAAAGTTATTGATGTTCGTAACAAAATTAAGAATGCTTTTAGTTGTGAAAATGACCATATAAGACACTTGACGTGGAACATAAAAAAATAAAAAAATAAAAAAATAAAATATAAAAAAGTGGTGCACAATTTTCTTGAAAAATTCTTGAAAATTTGTTGCTGATCACGACTTATGTGAAACGTTAAAGATGAGAACAATTGTCCTTACTGTTGCTGCAAGTGGGGTCTTATATATCAATGCATTTCCCCGTGGCCAACCAGCAATTCTTACTTAGGATTAAGATATATAGATCGATCTTTACGGTTCGTACTGTTGCAGTTTTTTTTAAAAAAAAAAAGAAAATTCAAATTTTCCCGATTAAATCATTGAATTTTGGTTCCGTTTCAAACAGGTTTATCCATAATCTATTGTCTAATTAATTGACAATTGATACTTGCTTCATGGTGGGACAATAAAGAATATTGTAGCTCCGAGTCAATAATGAAGATGTAGGTGGCAATGGCTAAGCTAGTCAAGATTTTGATTGGGCAAAATTTAAAAACAGAGTTGAACAAAAGTTGATTAAAAATATTAAAGAATGTTACTAACCAAACAAATTCTTCATTATAGAAAATTTTTCAAGAAAATTGTGCACCGCTACTAATAGTAGTGGTGCCCAATTTTCCTGAAAAAATTTATAGTGGTGCACCAAAAGTTGAATGTGCACCACTATAAGACGTCAAGGACGGACACTGATCAGTCAGCTTCAACCTGGATTTAAAATTGAAACAATGCAATGCATTCAAACAGCACCCGATGTTGACTGGAGGGCAGCCAGACAAGAAATTAGTGCATGAGAAAAATTATTGGTATTTTGTCCTCTCATATTTTTTTACAAATTTAATTGATCAATCATTAAATTTGTGGGGTTCACCATTGATTTATTTGAGGTTCACATATGTCAACAAATCTAATGGTTGATTTGTAAAATGAGATGAAGAAAGTACAGAAAAAATATCGACACCAATCATTTCTCTTACCTTAGGTCTCGTTTTGTTCGTGAAATGTATAGTCCTTTGAAAAATGAATAGCTACTGGGAATAAAAGAGTGTAGAATAAAATAGTTATTCATATTCCTTAGTTTAATAACAACACACATACAAAAATTGGAATTGTTATTATTATTATTATTCTAAGAATATACATATTCATAATATGAGGAAAATCCTATCACCATAGTACTTATGCATATAGATGAACTCTATTAGACGGTCGTCGTTAATCCATAAAACTTAGAAGGTAGGCGCGGTGAGATGAGGACTTCAAGTGGAGTGGCTTTCAGGTTCGTTAGACCAGGGCTTTCAGTCATATCAACCATTGCATTCGAAGGAGTTGAGATGTCATACATGTGTAAGAAACTAGCCAGTGCTAAGTGCACCATTTGAAGCGCAAAAGATATTCCAGGGCAAACTCTTCTTCCACTTCCAAATGGAATTAACTCAAAACTTTTACCCCTAAGATCAACATCTTTGTGGGTGGTGATAAATCTTTCCGGTGCAAAAGCCAATGGATCCGACCATATGCGTGGATCTATATGGATTTTCCAAATGTTTGTGATTAGTCGGGTGCCTTTGGGGACATGGTAACCACCTATGATGCAATCCTCAGAGAATTCACGCGGTCCTGATAAAGGTGCTGCTGGATATAAACGTAATGTCTCTTTGACGATGGCCTGGAGGTAGACTAGCTTACTGATATCTGACTCGTTTAAAGCTCTTTCCTTGCCCACATGGACGTCAAGCTCTTCTTGTGCCTTTTTCAACACTCGGCGGTTGTTCAACAAAAGTGATATTGCCCAAGTTAGGGTAACCGTACTGGTGTCATTGCCTCCTGCAATTATATTCTACAAAGTGCAATTATTGTTAGAATATTTTGAGACGTTGGAGCATCCATATATTCCTTATTTATTAAAAAATTGAACCAAAAAAAAAATTAAAAACACCAAAAAGGATGGCACTTTTCATATTAGCACCTTAATTATTATTTTCAAATGGTCATTTTTATTTTATTTTATTTTATGTTTTTATAACTTAAAGATATTTTGAAAAGAAAATTTTAAAAGTGTCTAATTTGACATGTAATGGTACTATGCGAGGCCTTGTTTCACTTTTTAACGTTTGGAGACAAAATTTCAAAATGGGTAATAATTCCAAGGGCAAAAATGTATTTTCCCTTAGTTAATTTGAAAATAATAATTAAAATTTAAAAAGAAAAATCTACTCTAAATTTTCTTTTTAAAAAAATGTTGATTTGAATGGATAGAAAATAGAGAAATTCATTTTATGATCAAAATTAGTTTCAGTTCATTAACAATCCAAAACAAGTTTTTCATAAAATTAAAAAGGCCAAAGAAAGATTAGCTTCAGCTTGCATCGCTTTTTGGACCACCTTGCCTTGAACTCATGTTAAACCGTTCAAGGATGCCCATTAAGCAAAAGCTCTAGTCCTGGCACATATATATATATACAGATACAGTTGCACCAAAGAAGTGGAAAAGGAATACGTACCAAACATGTGGCTTTGTTGATAGCATCAGCGTCATAACCTGCAACGTCTTTGCCATCAAGAACAGAAAGCATTACGTCCATGAAATCTTTCTCCTCTTTATCCTCACCTGCAGCTCTCTTACGCTTATGCTCTTCCAACCAGTCTCCAAGAAGACCATCCAATTCTTTTGCAACTTTCTTCATGGCCTTCTCATGTCCACCCAAATCAAGCCATCCAAGGTAAGGAATGGTATCCGACACCACAAACATCCCAACATAATCAAAGAATTCCTTCACTGACTTTTGGATTCGTCGCGACTCCTTCTCATCAGCCACTGCAGTGGTGGAAAAGTAGCGTTTTCCAGCCACCATCCTAAGAATCACGTTGAGACTCATGTTCCCAAACCACTGCTTCAACTCCACCAAAATCTGTCCTGACTCCTTTTTCTTTGTCCACACTTTGTATAGCTCTTGTAAGATGGTCTCAACTTCGGAGACTCGAATGTAGGAAAGAAGCTCAAGCCGGCGGTTAGATAGTAGCTCCAAGGTGGCTATTTTACGCATTTCACGCCAATATGGACCATAGGGCGCGAACCCGAACATGGCGAAGTTATAGCCGAAGTGTTTGGCGGCTACAAGCTTTGGCCGCGAGGAAACTGCCAAGTCGTTGGTGGTGAAGCACTCCTTGGCCATCTCGCAACTGCTTATTACCAAAGCAGGTTGCGATCCAAGCTGGATAATAAAAATTGGTCCGTACTTTTCAGCCATGGCTCCCAACGTTAGATGGGGAGGCTTTGTTCCCCCCAACAGAGGGAGGTGACCAATTATAGGCCATGCACCCGCAGCAATAGGTGCTTTTTTGGGCAAGCCAACAGGTCTGGACCTCCTTACAAGGTAGTAAGAAAAGAGAATAACGGCAAGGAGTCCTGCCATGGCAGAGTTTGGGTAAGGTGAAAGAAAATCCATTTTAGCGTAGATTATTGGAGCCTTAGGGGGATATC
The DNA here is from genome assembly GCF_965113065.1 of Corylus avellana. Lineage (NCBI taxonomy): Eukaryota > Viridiplantae > Streptophyta > Magnoliopsida > Fagales > Betulaceae > Corylus > Corylus avellana. The sequence goes on from NC_142496.1 coordinate 26,894,729, forward strand.
TTTAGCTTTTATAGACGCATTGTTTTTAATGTTGGCTTGAATGAGTCCATGTTATCACAATGCATGGTTGCTGAAATCAACAAATGGAGCCCACTATTCCATTCGTTTTTTGTTGTTTTGTGATTTTTTAGTTTTGGTAGGAATTCTTCTCACAGCTGAAAAAAGAGATCTAGTTTTAGACGGCTTCTCCTCTTTTATTATAAAAGAACTAAAACAGATGTCCTGGCCTATACGTCATTCCTTTTTCTATATTTAAGAAAAATTTAAAAAAAATCACAAAGAACCACTCACATAATTAGATTCCTTACATTTAACCAATCTTTAAGGGTTATTACAATATTTTTCAATGTGTAAAGAACCAAAAGTAATTTCCTATACATTATTTTACTATAAACATTTCTCTTTTCTCTCTCATCTTTCGTCTTTTTGTTTTTATTTGAGGATTGTATTGAAATTTTGTGAAAAATAGTTAGAGTAGGTAAAGAATTTATATTTTATAAATAAATAATATTTTAATTGTATACGAAAAGATAAGAAAAATTATTATAAAATATATTTTCATAAGTAAAAAATATTTTTTTTGCCTTAAATTTAAAGAAAATTAAAAGAAAACTACTACCAATACTCTAAGAGTGTACGTATTCCGGCGCATAGACTTTGGAGAGAGAGAAAGAAATGGAGTGTTTGGGAGCCGCGCCAGAGGATCTGACCAAGTCATTACCAATTTCAGAAGAGAAGATAATAGAACAATTAATGCTAATGTTTGTATTATGTTGTTAATATTAGGAGAGCAGCTCTCTCAAACCAGCTATCTTTTTTGTATTCAAGTGTATTTTAATCTCGTAACACTTTAATTTATTAAGAGAAATAACATCAAAATAATTGTATATCACTGATAAATAATTAAATATTAGAAATAATTAATTAGACAGCAATACTTTCCTTAGGAAGAAAAATCTCCGTTTACATTTCTTTGATGTGGGAAAATCTATCCGAAGGGAAGACAAGACAAGACAAGAAAAAGGTACGAAGGATAAGTGTCTTCGCATTCATCTTTTATATCATTTGTTTTTTTATAAACCTACTATTAAATTCGTGAGTGCCCACTGCCCAGTGTCCTTTACGTCTAACGTTAACAGTGGTGCACAATTTCTTGAAAAATTCTCGCTAATCAACTTTAAGGGTACTACAAGTCTTCAATAGGCTGATTGAGACTAGACATCGACGTGTACTGCAGTTTTCTGCGTCTACTGCGGATTTCTGGAAAAATTGTTGCTAATCACAGTTAAATTATCGGTTAGCTTAAAATATTATTAGTTTTAATACTCCCCTCACATGTGGACTTAGATTTTCTTCACGCTCCCCTCGCTCAGATTTTCTTATAATAGGTGAGGCTCAACACATTAAATATTTAATTTAAATGTGGGCAAATTGACGGAAGTCAAGGTTCAATCTTAGGACCTTTGGCTCTGATACCATATTAAATTATCAGTTATCCCAAAAGTTTAAACTTATAGGAAGTGGTAAATTTAATTACTTAATTATTAGTTTTAACAATCAGGACTTTAATGGCTTAGTATAGATAGAAGATTGTTGAGGAATAATTTAACATTGGCTGTGGATAAGATGTTGGACATGTTTATAAATAATGGACAACTTTTTTCTATAAAATCGATTTTATGAGATGAGTTAGGCCCACAAAGTTCTTCATAATATCATAGTCTACCACACGACAAAGGAGGCCTATACTACTTACCTCATGACAAAGAGCAAGAAAAATACCGGCATGCACGTGAAGAAGGTTGTTATCTTGTTAAGAAATAATCTCATATTGACCGTAGATAAGATTTTGAATATGTTTATAAAAAAATAGACAACTCTCTTCTATAAAATTGACTTTATGTGATTAGTTAGGACACAAATTTCTTAAGAATGACGTTAACAGATAACACACGCAATTAAAGTGAAAAAAACAAGAACAATTGTCCTTCCTGTTGCTGCATGTGGGGTCTCATCAATGCATTTACCCGCCGCCAACCAGCAATTCTTACTAACCGATACCTTTTTTCTAACCAGCAATTCTTACTAACCGACACCTTTTTTCTATTTTTTTCTAAATTTAAGTAATAAAATTATTTTTTACTTTTCTATTTAATATTTGTTTTCTTAACTTTATCTTATATTATTAAAATATTATTTTTACTTTTACTTTTTTTTAAAAAAAATGTTAAATACTAAATACTCTTTGAAATTTTGTTACTTTATTTTTTTTTTATAGGATTTGATTTTTATTACAGGAACTTCCTATGATTTTGATAATAAATCAAATTAATTTTTCTGTCAGTTGACTGTAAGTTAACTTAACGAAAGTCTACATGAACTAATCAAATGTTGACACGTCGCATCTACTTAATTTTTTTTTAAAAAAAATACATTTTTTTAATTTAAAAAAATTTTTAAAAAAAATTTAAGTAGGTGCTACGTGTCAACATTTGATTGGTCCACATTTGAACTTTCGTTAATTCAACTAACGATCAACTGACAAAGACTAACTTGGTCTATTATCAAAACCACAAGAACCTCTTGTAAAAAAAATCAAACTCAATGGAGAAAAAAATAAAGCAACGAAACCAGGGGCATTTAGTATTTAACCCCAAAAAAAAATTATTTTCTCTTTTTTTTTTTTTTTTGTCTCTCTCATCGTCTCATCTTCTGCAAGCGACCAAGTGATCTTCTCCCACATCTCTCTGGTCGATCTTCTTCTTCTCCGATTCCTCTCTCTCCCACACGTCTTCTCTCTTTCTTATCTGATCTCACGATTTTTCTCCAACTAGTGTGCTTGTAAACATATATGCATCATAAAACTCATACTCAAAGGGGATGGTACAATCTGATCCCTCTCTCTCACACGGAATCTCTCACTAGATAGAGCTTTCTTAATTTAAGGAACCAAAAGGGGATGGTACGAATTTGATTGGCAGTTCTAATTTGCCTCTTCTAAGGTCCCCATGGTGATCTTCGAGTCATCCTCACTAAGCGAGCATCAACGCTCTCTTCTCACCCCGGTCTTGCACCTTAAATTAAGCCTCTGGTTTTGAACATTTTTTGGGTTCTACTATGATGATCGATGTTGAACAGGAAAATGGGCGTGTGAATTATTAGAATATTAATTAAATGATTAAATATACCTCGAATTGTCTTACACTTTGAATAAAGAAGAACAAACGCAAATGTGACGTGAAAAGATGTGATAAAAGAGATAATCGAATTTTTTTATATTTTAATAAATCTAAGGATCGCTATAGTGCAACCCAATGTTGCACCTAGCAATCTTAATATTTATGGTAAATTTAGGGGCTTTTTGTGACTTCTTTAACATTTTTCTTAAGTTTATGGAAAAAAACCACTTATTGAGAAGCTGCTGCTAATATTCTGATGTCGATCTTTAGGTTTGTACTGTTGCAATTTTTTTTTTTTTTTATTTATTAAAAAAAATAAAATTTTTTACAATTAAATCATTAAATTTTAGTTCAGTTTCAAATTGGTACATCCATAATCTATTGTCTAATTAATTAACCATTGATACTTGCTTCATGGTGGGAGAATACAGATCGAAGCACCTTGTCAATAATGAAGATGTAGCGGGCAATGGCTAAGTAGAGATTTCGAATCACATTGAGGGCAAAATTAAAAAACAAAGTTGAACAAAAGTCCATAAAAAATATTAAGGAATGCTACTAACCAAATAAATAAACAATTCAACCAAATTCTTCATTATTGAAAATTTTTCAGGAAAATTGTGCACCGCGATAAGACGAAAAGGACGGACACTGATGAATCAGCTTCAACCGCGGACGCGTGAAATGAAAAGGGGGCCAATGACTCAGATTTTTCTTCCCATCAGTCATTGTTAATTTGAACCGGAAATATAAATTGAAACAATACAATGCACTTGACTGAACCGGATGTTGACAAGAGATATATTAGTGCCCTCCACCAGAATGTTTATCTTAATGTTATTAGTGGCCCCATCTCATTCATTAGCCATGCACAAGGCATCTACATCATTACGGACGAGATTACCACTTATTTTAGGAATAAAATTATTACATAGTTATAGGAAAATCACTTCATAACAAAAAGATTGTAATAAGGTAATTATTATAAGATATTTCTTAATAATAAAGAGATTGCAATAATATGCAATTATTATGATTCTAATAATATGCATATTCATAATATGAGAACAACATATCATCACAGTACTCAGGTCTATCCATGAAATGTATTAGACAGTCGTCATTAATCCATAAATCTTGGAAGGTAGGCGTGGTGTGATGAGGACTTCAAGTGGAGTAGCTTTCATGTTTGCTAGTCCAGGGCTCTCAGTCATATCAACCGGTGCATTCAAAGGAGTTGAGATGTCATACATGTGTAAGAAACTAGCCAGTGCTAAGTGCACCATTTGAAGGCCCAAAGATATTCCAGGGCAAACTCTTCTACCACTTCCAAATGGGATTAACTCAAAACTTTTACCCCTAAGATCAACATCTTTTTGGGTGGTGAGAAATCTTTCTGGCTCGAATGCCAATGGATCCAACCATATACGTCGATCCGTATGGATTTTCGAAGCGTTTGTGATTAGCCGAGTGCCTTTGGGGACATGGTACCCACCTATGACGCAGTCCTCAGAAAATTCACGTGGTACTAATAGAGGTCCTGGTGGATATAAACGTAATACTTCTTTGACGATGGCTCGGAGGTAGACCAGCTGACTGATATCCAACTCGTTTAAAGCTCTTTCCTTGCCCACATGGATGTCAAGCTCATCTTGTGCCTTTTTCAACACTCGGCGGTTGTTTAACAACAATGATATTGCCCAGGTTAAGGTAATCGTGCTAGTATCGGTGCCTCCAGCAATTATATTCTACAAAGTGCAACTTATGTTAGAATATATTATTGAGTCCCTGGAATAGACATTTCTTATTTTTATTTTTTTATAGGCATTTATTATTTTTATTATTTTTATAAGATAAATATTTCCTCTAAACTGATTTGAAAAAAATTTCTTCCAACCTATTCTAACAACGGTCAAGTGACATTTCTCATATATATATTTTTTTTAATATTTTTAATAGTTATTTATTGTTAGTTTACTAACAAAAAAAAAAAAGTCCCGAAAGCAAAAGCTGTAGTACGGCTCATGCATACAGCATACACAGTTGCACCCAATTAAGAAGTGAAAAAGGAATGCGCGTACGTACCAAACATGTGGCTTTGTTGATCGTATCAGCGTCATAACCTGCAACATTTTTGCCATCAAGGACTGTAAGCATTACGTCCATGAAATCCTTATCCTCTTTATCCTCACCCGCAGCTCTCTTACACTTATGCTCTTCCAACCATTCTCCAACAAGACTATCCAATTCTTTTGCAACTTTCTTCATGGCCTTCTCATGTCCGCCAAAATCCAACAATCCAATGTAAGGAATGGCATCCGACACCACAAACAACCCAATATAATGAAAGAATACCCTCACTGACTTTTGGATTCGTTGCGACTCCTCCTCATTAGCCACTGTAGTGGTAAAAAAGTAGCGTTTTCCAACTATCATCCTAAGCATCACGTTGAGGGTCATGTCCCCGAACAACTGCTTCAACTCCACCAAAATCTGGCCTGACTCCTTGTTTTTCTCTGTCCACAATTTGTATAGCTCTTGTAAGGTGGTCTGAACTTCGGAGACTCGAACGTAGGAAAGAAGTTCAAGCCGACGGTTCGATAGTAGCTCCGAGGTGGCTATTTTACGCATTTCACGCCAATAGGGACCATAGGGTGCGAAGCCGAACATGGCGTAGTTATAGCTGAAGTGTTTAGTGGCTAAGAGCTTGGGCCGAGAGGAAGCAGCCAAGTCGTTGGTGGTGAAGCACTCCTTGGCCATCTCCCAACTGCTTATTACCAAAGCACGTTGCAACCCAAGTTGGATACTAAAAATTGGTCCGTACTTTTCAGCCATGGCTCCCAACGTTATATGGGGAGGCTTTGCTCCCCACAACAGAGGGAGGTGACCAATTATAGGCCATGCACCCGCAGCGATAGGTGCTTTTTTGGGCAAGCTAGCTTTGGACCTCCTTACAAGGTAGTAGGAAAAGAGAATAACGGCCGCAAGGAGTCCTGCCATGGCAGAGTTTAGGTAAGGTAAAAGAAAATCCATTTGAGCTCATATAATTGGAGCCTTAGGGGGATATCCGATATCTACAGCTTTTATAGACGCATATTTAGCTAGTTTCGATATATTTTTGTGGTATTATTTTTAATGATGGGTTGTGGATGGGTACTCCGTGTTATCACGAACTGAGGTGGTCACTGCCTACTGGTTTGTAGATTTTCTTATCAATCAACGAATGGAGCCCACTATTAATTAGTTTTTTGCATTCCGCCACACCGGCCACCACAAAATTAAGTGAGGCAGGTGTCTCACGTTTTGCCACAAAGTGAGACTTTGAGGACAATGGGGAGAGAGACAAAGGGAGTCTTTGGGATCCGCAACAGACGAATTAATGAAGAAAATCACTTATCTACAAGTTGCTGCTAATATTCTGAGGTCGATCTTTTGGTTTGTACTGTTGCATTTTTATTTTTATTTTTTTTGAAAAAAATCAATTTTTTTACAATTAAATCATTAAATTTTAGTTCAGTTTCAAATAGGTCCATCCATAATCTATTGTCTAATTAATTAACCATTGATACTTGCTTCATGGTGGGAGAATACAGATCGAAGCTCCTTGTCAATAATGAAGATGTAGCGGGCAATGGCTAAGTAGAGATTTCGAATCACATTGAGGGCAAAATTAAAAAACAAAGTTGAACAAAAGTCCATTATAAATATTAACGAATATTAATAACCAAGTAAATAAACAATTCAACCAAATTCTTCATTATTGAAAATTTTTCAGGAAAATTGTGCACCGCTATAAGACGAAAAGGACGACACTGATGAATCAACTTCAACCGCGGACGCGTGAAATGAAAAGGGGGCCAATGACTCAGATTTTTCTTCCCATCAATCATTGTTCATTTGAAGGGGAAATATAAATTGAAACAATACAATGCACTTGACTGAACCGGATGTTGACAAGAGATTAGTGCCCTCCACCAGAACGTTTATCTTAATGTTATTAGTGGCCCCATCTCATTCACTAGCCATGCACAAGGCATCTACATCATTATGGACGAGATTACCACTTATTTTAGGAATAAAATTATTACATATGTAGTTATAGGAAAATCACTTCATAACAAAAAGATTGTAATCAGGTAATTATTATAAGATATTTCTTAATAATAAAGAGATTGCAATAATATGCAATTATTATGATTCTAATAATATGCATATTCATAATATGAGAAAAACATATCATCACAATACTCAGGCCTATTCATGAAATGTATTAGACAGTCGTCATTAATCCATAAATCTTGCAAGGTAGGCGCGGTGTGATGAGGACTTCAAGTGGAGTAGCTTTCATGTTCGTTAGTCCAGGGCTCTCAGTCATATCAACCGGTGCATTCAAAGCAGTTGAGATATCATACATGTGTAAGAAACTAGCCAATGCTAAGTGCACCATTTGAAGGCTGAAAGATATTCCAGGGCAAACTCTTCTACCACTTCCAAATGGGATTAACTCAAAACTTTTACCCCTAAGATCAACATCTTTTTGGGTGGTGAGAAATCTTTCTGGCTCGAATGCCAATGGATCCGACCATATACGTGGATCCATATGGATTTTTGAAGCGTTTGTGATTAGCCGAGTTCCTTTGGGGACATGGTAACTACCTATGACGCAGTCCTCAGAAAATTCACGTGGTGCTAATAGAGGTGCTGGTGGATATAAACGTAATGCTTCTTTGACGATGGCTTGGAGGTAGACCAGCTGATTGATATCCGACTCGTTTAAAGCTCTTTCCTTGCCCACATGGACATCAAGCTCCTCTTGTGCCTTTTTCAACACTCGGCGGTTATTCAACAATAGCGATATTGCCCAAGTTATGGTAATCGTGTTGGTGTCAGTGCCTCCTGCAATAATATTCTACAAAATGCAACTTTTTTTTAGAATATTGAGACCTTGGAACAGACATTTCTTATTGTTATTTTTTTCATAGGATAACTGGTTTGAAAAAAATTTCCTTCAACCTATCTTATTACGTGCAAAGTTTCATTTCTCATATGTTTTTTTTTTTTTTTTTTTAATATTAATTCTTAATAGTCATTTATAGTCTTTTTACTAGCCTAGGAACCCACATATTGATTTTTTCACATTAGCTCCTTAATTATTTTTTTCAAATGGTTATTTTTATATATTTTTTAATTTTAATTTTTTTTTATAACATCAAGGATATTTTGGGAAGAAAAATGTTAAAAGTGTCTAATTTGACATGTAATGGTAATATGTGGGGGCCTTGATGTCACTTTTTAAAATTTAGAGACATAATTACAAAATGGATAATAATTCCAGATGATAAAATATATTTTCCCCAAATTAATTTGAAAATTACGATTGAAAGTTAAAAAGAAAAATATACTCTAAAAATGTTTTTAAAAAAATGATTTGAATGGATAAAAAATAAATAAATTCATTTTATGATCAAAATTAGTTTCAATTCATTAACAAGCCAAAAAAGTTTTTTTTTTTTTTTTTCTTTTTTAAAAAAAGGGGGGCCAAAAAGCGAAAGCTCTACTGGCACATGCATAGAATTCCACCCAAGAAGTGAAAAAGCTAGCAATGCACGTACGTACCAGACATGTGGCTTTGTTGATCGTATCAGCATCGTAACCTGCAACGTCTTTGCCATCAAGGACACTAAGCATTACGTCCATGAAATCTTTCTCCTCTTTATCCTCATGACCCGCAGCTCTCTTACGCTTATGCTCTTCCAACCATTCTCCAACAAGACTATCCAATTCCTTTGCAACTTTCTTCATGGCCTTCTCATGTCCGCCCAAATCCAACCATCCAAGGTAAGGAATGGTATCCGACACCACAAACAACCCCATATAATGAAAGAATCCCCTCAATGACTTTTGGATTCGTCGCGACTCCTCCTCATCAGCCACTGCAGTGGTAGAAAAGTAGCGCTTTCCAGCTACCATCCTAAGAATCACGTTGAGATTCATGTCCCCGAACCACTGCTTCAACTCCACCAAAATCTGGCCTGACTCCTTTTTCTTTGTCCACACTTTGTATAGCTCTTGTAAGGTGGTTTCAACTTCAGAGACTCGAACATAGGAAAGAAGCTCAAGCCGACGGTTAGATAGTAGCTCCAAGCTCGCTGTTTTACGCATTTCACGCCAATAGGGACCATAGGGCGCGAAGCCGAACATGGCGAAGTTATAGCCCAAGTGCTTGGCGGCTACAAGCTTAGGCCTCGAGGAAACAACCAGGTTGTTGGTGGTGAAGCACTCCCTGGCCATCTCCCAACTGCTTATTACCAAAGCACGTTGCAACCCAAGTTGGATACTAAAAATTGGTCCGTACTTTTCAGCCATGGCTCCCAATGTTATATGGGGAGGATTTATTCCCCCCAACAGAGGGAGGTGACCAATTATAGGCCATGCACCTGGAGCGATAGGTGCTATTTTGGGCAAGCCAAGTCTGGACCTCCTTACAAGGTAGTAGGAACAGAGAATAACGGCCGCAAGGAGTCCTGCCATGGCAGAGTTTAGGTAAGGTGAAAGAAAATCCATTTGAGCTCATATAATTGGAGCCTTAGGGGGATTTCCATAGCTTTTATAGACGCATATTTAGCTAGTTTCGATATATTTTTGTGATATTATTTTTAATGTTGGCTTGGATGAGTCCATGTTATCACGAGGCATGCATGGTTATTGCCTATTGGTTAGTAGATTTTCTTATTAGTCAACAAATGGAGCCCACTATATATTCATTCGTTTTTTGTTTGTTTTAGTTTGCTAGGAATTCTTCTCCCAGCTCAATAAATAAAGAGATCTAGTGTTAGACGCCTTCGATCTCCTCTTTTATAAGTGAGAGAAATGGAGTATTTGGGAGCCGCACCAGAGGATCAGACCAAGTCATTACCAATTTCAGAAGAGAGGAGAACATAACAAACAATTAATCCTGATGTTTGTAGGATATTGTTAGGTGATCTAGTAGCTCTCTCAAACCAGCTATTTTATTTGTATTAAAGTGTGTTTTAATTTCATAACACTTTAATTAATTTATTAAGAAAAATAACTTCAAAATAATTGCATACCATTGATAAATAATTAAATATTAAAAGCAATTATTGAATAGCAATACTTTCGTTAGAGCATTATAGAATAAAGAAAATATTGATGTTGATTTTTAGATAAATTAATGCTACCTTATTGTTCAAAGTGGCCGGCCGGGACCAGTTATACAAGAGTGGGAGCAGGTTATTCTCCATTCCGGGCACGTGACATGCATTCTATCAAATTAACAATGGCAGATAGGAAGAAAAATCTCTGTCATTGTCCCCTTTTATCAAAATCTAACAAAATCTAACAAAATCTATACCAAGAAAAAGACGAGACAAGAAAAAGGTACGTACGTAGGATAAGTGTTTTCCACATTCATGTTTAATATCATCTTTTTTATAAACCTACTATTAAATTCGTGGGTATAGCAAGTACTCCAGCAAATAACTAATATAGCTAGATTTAACTATTATGAGCCTATTTTTGTCAAATTAGCTCCAAATGAGTTATAATGATATTTTGCAGTAAATAACAGATCGTTATTTTATTATTTCTCAAACATTACTTTTTGTTGTTTTATTTTTCTCTCTCCCCTTCTCTCTCTCCCTCACTTTCCCTTGTTTTTCATCACATTCTCAACAAGACGACTCTAGCTGCCCATGATTGTTTCTCACCATTCATTGCAAAATCGGTGGCTCCATCAACACAGACTCACACGCCCAGTCTCTTTTGGCAAGATTAGCCTGGTGGTGTCAGTGGTGGGTACAGTGGAATCTCTGTCACAAGGGGCTTAGAGCAAGGTCATAAAACAGTCACCCATGAAAGAAACTCAATTGGTAATGCTTGTGATCAAAGTGGTAAAAATTGTTCAAATTCTGACTCAAAAATCATCTAGCTAGTTGTTTTTCCTACAGAGTTCGTTGGATGGGCTCTGAAGGATTTTGTAAACATCCAGAGTTGGAAGCAAAGCTTTTATTGCATAAAGATATGCCAATACCCATGGTTTCCTATACGCCTCTCGGCAGAGTGGAGTGGATTTGGTTGAGTGGAGGGAGAGATAGGAGAGAGGGAACACAGAGTTTGCATAGGCCGGCCATAGGTTTGGGTTTTGAGTCCCAGTGAAAAAAATAAATAAAAAATAAACAATAATATTTAAAAATAAAATAGACGGTGCAATAAAAAATCTGCTGAAATTTGTATTAAAAATGAATAAATAAAATAAAAAATAATATTTTTTGACGAGGTAAAATATCAGTCGTTGCTAGAGATGCTCTTAGAGTGCCCTTTTCCTGACTGTTGCTGCATGTGGGGTCTCATCAATGATTAATCTATTAAATTTTTTAAAAAAAAATTTTGTATCCCATCATTTTGATGTAACGGTTGTCCTTTGAACCGGGAATAGAAATTGAAATAATGCAAAGCACTGATTAATTCATGGATGCTAAGATAAGTGGGAAGCAAACTCATGAACCAGCAACCGATGTTGACTAGAGGCAGCCAGACAAGAGATTAGTGCCCTTCACCATAACGCTTACACGTCCGAGAGAAATAACTGGTGTTAATATTTTATTTATATATTTTTATAAATTTAATAGATTAATTATTAGATTTGTGAGGTCTACTATTGACTTATTTTGAGTTCACATAAGTCCACAAATCTAATAGTTAATTTATAAGATGTGATGAAAAATAGATTAGATCGACAAATATTGATACCAATTATTTCCCTTATGTTAGTGTTACTAGTCTCCATCTTGTTTACTAGCCATGCATAGAAAAATGTCATTCTACTAACCATCTGCACACATATATTTTTTTAAATCTACGAATATGTATAATCAACATGTAAACTTACAAATCCAATGGTGGATTTGAATGTATTTGAAAAAAGATAATTAGAATAATGAGGCATAGCATTTCTCCAATGCATCTACATCTAACATCTTTATGGACGAGATTACAACTTATTTTAGGAATAGAATTATTACATAATTATAGGAAAATCACTTCATAACAAAAAGATAGTAATCATGTAATTATTATAACATATTTCTTAATAATAAAGATATTGCAATAATATGCATATTCATAATATGAGAAAAATCGTATCATCACAGTACTTAGGCCTAACCATGAACTCAATTAGACAGTTGTCATTAATCTATAAAAATCGGAAGGTAGGCGTGGTGTGATGAGGACTTCAAGTGGAGTAGCTTTCATGTTCGTTAGTCCAGGGGTCTCAGTCATATCAACCGGTGCATTCAAAGGAGTTGAGATATCATACATGTGTAAAAAACTAGCTAGTGCGAAGTACACCATTTGAAGGCCGAAAGATATTCCAGGGCAAACTCTTCTACCACTTCCAAACGGGATTAACTCAAAACTTTTACCCCTAAGATCAACATCTTTTTGGGTGGTGAGAAATCTTTCCGGCTTGAATGCCAATGGATCTGACCATATGCGTGGATCCATATGAATTTTCCAAATGTTTGTGATCAGCTGTGTGCCTTTGGGGACATAATAACCACCTATGACGCAATCCTTAGAGAATTCACGTGGTGTGGATAGAGGTGCTGGTGGATATAAACGTAATGCCTCTTTGACGATGGCCTGAAGGTAGACTAGCTGACTGATATCTGACTCGTTTAAAGCTCTTTCCTTGCCCACATGGATGTCAAGCTCATCTTGTGCCTTTTTCAACACTCGGCGATTGTTCAACAATAATGATATTGCCCAAGTTAGGGTAACCGTGCTAGTATCAGCGCCTCCTGCAATTATATTCTACGAAGTGCAACTTATGTTAGAATATATTACTGAATCCCCGGCAGACATTTCTTATTTTTATTTTTTATAGACATTTCTTCTTTTTATTTTTTTCATAGGATAAATATTTCCTTCAAATTGATTTGAAAAAATTTTCTTCCACCCTATTTTAATAAATATCAAGTGCCGTTTCTCATATATATATATATATATATATATAATATTTTTAATAGTTATTTATTGTCATTTTACTAACTTAGTAAAAAAAAAAAAACCAGAAAGCAATTACAAACTTAGTGAAAAAAAAAAAAAAAAAAAAAAAAAAAAAAGCAAAAGCAAAAGCTGTAGTACGGCACATGCATACAGCATACACAGTTGCACCCACTTAAGAAGTGAAAAAAGGAATGCGCGTACATACCAAACATGTGGCTTTGTTGATCGTATCAGCGTCATAACCTGCAACGTCTTTGCCATCAAGGACTGTAAGCATTACGTCCATGAAATCTTTATCCTCTTTATCCTCACCCGCAGCTCTCTTACGCTTATGCTCTTCCAACCATTCTCCAACAAGACTATCCAATTCTTTTGCAACTTTCTTCATGGCCTTCTCATGTCCGCCAAAATCCAACAACCCAATGTAAGGGATGGTATCCGACACCACAAATAACCCAATATAATGAAAGAATACCCTCACTGACTTTTGGATTCGTTGTGACTCCTCCTCATCAGCCACTGTAGTGGTAAAAAAGTAGCGTTTTCCAGCTATCATCCTAAGAATCACGTTGAGGGTCATGTCCCCGAACAACTGCTTCAACTCCACCAAAATCTGGCCTGACTCCTTGTTTTTCTCCGTCCACAATTTGTATAGCTCTTGTAAGGTGGTCTGAACTTCGGAGACTCGAACGTAGGAAAGAAGTTCAAGCCGACGGTTCGATAGTAGCTCCGAGGTGGCTATTTTACGCATTTCACGCCAATAGGGACCATAGGGTGCGAAGCCGAACATGGCGTAGTTATAGCTGAAGTGTTTAGAGGCTAAGAGCTTGGGCCGAGAGGAAGCAGCCAAGTCGTTGGTGGTGAAGCACTCCTTGGCCATCTCCCAACTGCTTATTACCAAAGCACGTTGCAACCCAAGCTGGATACTAAAAATTGGTCCGTACTTTTCAGCCATGGCTCCCAATGTTATATGGGGAGGCTTTATTCCCCACAACAGAGGGAGGTGACCAATTATAGGCCATGCACCCGCAGCGATAGGTGCTTTTTTGTGCAAGCCAGCTCTGGACCTCCTTACAAGGTAGTAAGAAAAGAGAATAACGGCCGCAAAGAGTCCTGCCATGGCAGAGTTTAGGTAAGGTAAAAGAAAATCCATTTGAGCTCATATAATTGGAGCCTTAGGGGGATATCCGATATCTATAGCTTTTATAGACGCATATTTAGCTAGTTTTTCGATATATTTTTGTGGTATTATTTTTAATGTTGGCTTGGATGGGTACTCCATGTTATCACGAGGTGGTACTACCTACTCGTTTGTAGATTTTCTTATTAATCAACGAATGGAACCCACTATTGATTAGTTTTTTGCATTCCGCCACACCGGCGGCTGCAAAATTAAGAGAGGCAGGTGTCTCACGTTTTGCCACAAAGTGAGACTTTGGGGACAATGGGGAGAGAGACAAATGGCGTCTTTGGGATCCGCACCAGATAATCTGACTAACTCATTAGCAATTTGTGAAGAGAGGAGAATAGATCGAATAATTAATCCCGATGTTAATTGTATGATGTTGTTAGGAGATCTAGTAGCTCTCTCAAACCAACTTTCTTATTTGTATTAATTATATGACTTTTATTTATTAGGAAAAATAATTGCATACCATTAATAAGTAATTAAATATTAAAAGCAATTAATTGAGCAGCAATATTTGCATTAGATTGGAAGAAAAATCTGTTATTGTCCCCTCTTACGTTTCTTCAATCTAAGAAAATCTATCCCAAGACAAGACAAGAAAAAGATAGGTAGGAAAAATGTTAGGCATTTATCTTTTTATCATATCTTTTACAAATTTTCTATTAAATCCGTGAGTCTTAGAGTTTGAATGACAGATAACACAAGCTATCAATGTGAAAAATATGAAACAATTGTCCTCGCTGTTGCTACATATGGGCCTCATCATTGCATTTCCCCCTTGCCAACTATAATTATTGGGTGTCTTTGACAACTCTCTTTTTTTTTTTTTTTTTTTTTTTTTGTTATTATAGTTGATGATGGTTAATATGGTATAAAGTTTTAAATTTTTTGTATTCGAAAGTAAAAAATTAATAAAAAAAATTGTTTTGTAGTAATTTTTTTATTTGAATAATAATAAAAAGTGAATGATGTGATATAAGAACCAAAAAAAGTGAGAATGATTTTTAACCACGACAATCATTCATCTATTGATTTCTCATTTCATTACGTAAACGATTTTTAGCAGTATTTATTGCAACTTGCAAAATCAATAATGATGTAACTAATGAATAAACCAATGGATACACAATATTATTATTATTATTATTTTTTATGATCACTACCATCTTCTTTGCAAGTTATTCAATCCATTTAATTGTTGTGAATTCTTTACCACGACATCACACGTATGTCAATTATGTACTTTCAAGCTAGGGCGATAAGTTGAATTGCTAAAAAAATTCATTCGAATAAAATTGAGCAAACGAAATTATTTCTCCTTATTAAAGAAAGCAAATTAGCCACCTGACTCAAGCATACATAACAAAGTAATAGTTTGGAACCACCGTCAAGTTCTTAGAATTGTTTGTCTAAAACAGCATAATAAAGCTAGACATGGTAATGTTTAACTTTTTTTTTTACCACGTACGGTTGATATATATCATTTATATCGGAAATAACAATATTATTTTTAACACAAAATACAGAAATTTCTTCAAAAAAATAAAGAGTTGGATTTATAGTTGGCCAACGCCGCCAACCTATTCAACCAATCAAGCCCCACCCCACCCCACCCCACCCCACCCTACCCTACACTCCCTACACTCACTCTTTCATCAGCCATTACGCCACCCCACCCTACAGTCACTCTTACATCAGCCATTACGTATTGATTTGCTACAGTTTTTCCATAAAATTAAACTGGACGCAGGGGCGGAGGGAAGGGGTTGAGAGTGGTCAAATGCCCATCCTCAACCCCCATCTTTTTTCTTTTAACCTCTTGTATTTTTTTATTTTTTATTTTTTATTTTATTTTCAGTAGAAGTTCTATTCCACCCCTCAAACACTCATCTAGGGGCAAAACGTTTATGTTAAGAATATTATGTTAAGGTTATTTATTTCCTTATGTATTTTAGGTCTGCTAAGTTTATATATCTTTAGTCTATTAGGTTATTTGCCTATCACTCATAGCCTCTCTATAAATAAAGGTCTTTGTAGTCCTTCATATTATCAATTCATATCAATACAATGTAGTCCATTTTGTGCTTTCGTTTTCCCTATTATTCTTCCGTTCTTCTATATCTCTCTATTATTCTAACATGGTATTAGAGCCACTTTTCTGTAGCCTTCAATAAACGTCTTTTTTACGTTTTCCCTTTGGTGAATTTCAGTCTCATTGCACTACATCAAGCGCCGCCAAAATTTCTGCTGCTCATAGTCTCAAAAATCGTGCCAACCTATAGATCCAGAGCCACTTAATCTGTAGCCGCCAAGCGTTTTTCCGCTCAAAATCAATTCTAAGCCTTTAACACAGCCTCATATGTGAAAATGTATCCCAGATTCATGCTTGCGAGGCACAGATCTACAGGTCTGTGGAAGATCCACCCCCATCGGCCCTTAGACGCGCCGCCATGCGCCTCTGCCAGTTTCTGCCCGCGTCGCCGTTGTTGTTGCCGAAGCTACCCACTCCTCCTCAGACAACAGATCAGACGCCGTCAAATACAGATCTAAAGATATCTGAAGCGTCCAAGCTTCCACGCGCTCACACGCGCCAGAAGAAGGTTTTGTATGTTAGTAAACGCGCCTCCACGAGCGTCCAAAGGGTTCCTCGCACTAGCAATCGCCTCAATGCTGCGCCACAGCTGTGACAAAGCTTCACACTCCACTCCAATCGACTAAATCAGACGCCGCCAAGTCCAGGTCAGAAGAGATCTGGAGCGTCCAAGCTTCCACACCCCCTCACACACCTCCAGAAAGTTCTGTATGTCACTCCACGTGCCGCTGCAGCTCCTCCACATGCGACCACGTTGGCTCGATCAGCAAGGTTGCTAATCCGCTCCACAGATTTAACGCCGCCGGTCATATCTCTGCCAAGCACTCCGCCATTAGACCCCGAACGCGCCCCTACGTGCCGGTAAAAGCTCTTGCGCGTGGGCTTCACATGTTTTGGCGCTGCCAGCCCTTCTGCGTGTGCACCACATGCGCCTGGGTCTCCAGTTTGCCAAGTTGGCCCTAGTAAAGGAGTACACTCTCAATTATTCAGGTCAAGAAAAATGTGCACCATTGTAAGATGTCACGGACAATCAATCAGCTTCACTTGACTGGTTTGTGGCTTCCAGACAAGAGATTCGTTGCTTCCACCTAGTGGCAGAGCCACATGTCAGCCATTTAAAAATTTTTACTTTTTAATGAAAATTTTGAGTTGATTGATTTATGATTCTCCTTCTGGAAAATTCTTTCTTCTTCATTCTTTCCGTGTAAGCTTTTTTTTTTTTTTTTTTTGATAGGGATGTAGCTGTGTAGATTATTTTTATCTTTTATCAAAATAATAAAATAATAAAAAGTATAGCGCCACTGCTTATATATATAAACACAAACAAACATAAATAGGGACAGTATCAATCGGTAACCCAGAAATTTGATTCAAATTGTCATGAACTCTTAGAAGTGTTCTTTACACACCTTTGAACTATTTATGCATTTTTTGTTTTTTGGTTCAATTGTGCTAGGTTGCACTTCATTTTTGTTTTAGATTATGTTTATCATATTTTAGTTTGGCCCCTACAACAACAATGTTCTAAGTCCGACACTACCTCCACCAGAACGTTTATCTTAATTAATTAATGTCAAACATTTAAAATACGAGCACATCATTCTTCGGAATATATATGTAAGTACCATAATAGCATGCACCTAAAAGTGACCATTTGATCTCCACCCTCCACGACACATGAGCTACGAACGTGTCAAAGTACAAACATATAGGTTTCGTGCTTAGTCTATCATCTTTCTCTACTAATGAATTAGTATCATGAGATGATTGTTTCAATTAGAGAAGTTGTAATCAAAGTAAGGTTGATAATTTTTTATTTGACCTGAATCAATTATATATGAATTTGATACAAAATTATCATCCCTTTAATTAAATAGGTTAATATTGGTTAAGGCTTAACTTATATAGCCTTATATCAATAACTCAACACAATTCAAATATGATATCTCAACTCACAAGTTTAACACAAAATTAATGGGTTAGAATTAAAAAGTCTAATTCGTTTAATTGAATAGATCATATTAAAATTCACCTATATAATCGTATACACGTGATAGAAACTCGAGAGTTTTTCTATTCAATATTCAAATGAAAAGAAAAGAAAAGGAATAAATTGAAGGATTGAACCTCTAATTGATTACTTCCAAATGTTTCTCAAAGCAATTGTGTGTTTTATTTGAGAATTAACCATGCATGCTATATGCGAATGATCTTATGATCTTATTCAAAGCCAACTCCATTGAAGCCAACTCTATCCTTACCTACTTTTCCACTTACACTAAGTGGTCTGGACAAAAGATGAACTTAATTAACCAAATCCTCTAAGAACCATCCTAAGAACCACGTTGAGAGTCAAGTCCCCGAACCACTGCTTCATCTCCACTGAAACACCGCCAGTCTGGAGCTTGTACAGCTCTTTTAAGGAGGTCTTCATCGCAGAGGCCTGAACATCCTTAAGTAGCTCGAGTAAGCGGTTCGAGAGTAGCTCCGAGGTGGGCTCTCAATTTTATAAAATTTGGGGCGTGACAAAAAAGTTAATTAAGGAAAAAAAAAAAAAAAAAAAGGTTCCCCCGGCCCAATAGTCAACAAAGAATCAATGACACCCTCAACCAACCTTATCTGCTTCGACGTCTTGTTTTTATGTTGGCCACTACTTTATAAGATAACTTAAAAAAATTAATTAATTAAAATAAATTTTAAAAAAAAATTCTTCAATATTAGCTAGCGCCAAATGGTCGCTTGTAAGAATTTGTATTCACTTTATTATCAATTATTATGTCCATTTACTATATATCCTAATATACATATAATAATTAATTACTTTAAACTCTTACAAGATGACGACGACATTGCATGTGGTCATGGCAAGCTTAAAACTAATGGTGGCATTAGCAAAGTGGAACTGAAATTAATGGAGAAGATATATTTTACTGTTAAGATTTTGATTTTTAGGTGTACATATGCCATTTTATTTAAATTAATTTTAAATAATTGGAAAACGGATATAATATATAATATCATATCTGAAAATTTTAATCGCACCGGCCTCATCCATACAAATTGATCCAAGCAAGTATAGATGTGAAACTGGGAGGCCAATTTCTCTCCCATAACAGTAATGGATTTCCTGCAGCTACCAAACCTAAACACAACCATAGCTGGATTGTTCGCCATACTTGTAGTTTCCTACTTGATTCAAAAGAGGTCCCGAGCTTCTAAGGGAAAAAGAGCACCCGAAGCTGCTGGCGGATGGCCTCTAATTGGTCACCTCCGACTATTAGGTGGATCTGATCAGCTCCCCCACGTGGCTTTGGGAGCCTTAGCCGAAAAGTTTGGACCGGCCTTTACCATTCGGATTGGGGTGCATCCAGCCTTGATGATAAGTAACTGGGAATTGGCCAAGGAATGCTTCACCACCAATGACGTGGCCCTATCTTCTCGTCCCAAACTTGCTGGTAAAAAATATCCCCATCCTTAGTCCAACTATATATATACAAATAAATAACAACATACAATTACTAAGCCTTATCACAAAAGCAAATTATAGGTATCCTTTTTCCAACCAGCAAATATTAGAGAAATTAAGGAAACATTGTTGAGACAACCTCTAGTCCACGGTTAGAAAGAAAGAAAAAAACCCTTAGCCCCTACACTTCCTCCTCCAGAGTATATGATCTTGAAAAAGTGTGAGGAGTCCCACCCGCCATAAAACTTGACGGCCGGTGGTCATAGCTCTAGTTGGGCACCTCTCTATTCCATCAAGTCCTTTGACTTAATTATTTGCTGCCAGGCTGCCAGAGTGACAAAAATCATAATTGAGGAATTCTTGCTCATGTTTCGTGTCCCAAGATGGCCATTTCTTGACAGATAGTAAACAATTTCGACATTTTTTATGGGTTTTTCCCTGGGCTGCATGTAGCTTTTAAGAGAAGATAGATGTAACGTTCCACCAGTCAGTCAGTGGGCTCCATTCGTTTTTTTGTTATTTTGTGGTGTTTTAGTCTGCTAGGACTCTTCTCTCAGCTGAATTAAGAGAGTTTTAGCCTCCTTCTCCTTCCGCCTTTTATTAATTTTTTTTATACCCGTAACATTTCTAGAAGCAGCAGCTTTGTACATTGCAATTTATTTTCACGTGGTTTTTTTTTTTTTTTTAATGAACAGAAATCCATTAAATGCAAGGAAAGAATACAAAGATAGGGCTACTCAACATCCTATTAAAAAGTCATCAATGGGTAAATTAATTAGCTGAAAATTATACCTCATAAAGCGGTGGTCACTAGTTTAAATTTCTCTTCCCCATCTTTTTGCACGGACATGTAAAAAAAAACAACCAAACAAACTAACGCAACCGATCGAACAAATACCATACAGTAACTAAGCCTTATCACAAAAGCAAACTATGGGTTATCCTTTCTCCAGCCAGCAATTAAATATTAAAAATTTAATTAAAAACCATTCTTCTAACTTTTTGAGATGTTAAAATGCTAATCAAATTTTCATATTCAAGTTTTTTTTTTTTTTTAATATATTATTTTCTATAAATAATATGACTAATCTATTAGCTTCAACCGCAGATCCAGCGTTAACTTTTTCATGAATGATACAAAATACATTTTTTTTCTGTTGTCTTTTGATAGATTTTCTTAGATCCCAGAAATGGAGAGAAATAATGAAATTAGATCTGGACGGTTGAAAAAAGTACAACACAAATGTTTTTTTTTTTTTTTTTCCAGCATATAAGCTAAATCCTTTATGATATATGCCATAATAAGTTATAAAATTCTCTCCTTCCACATATAAGTTAGTCATAAATTGGCGGCATCCTTTGGCTGAGTAATGTGATGTTGACTTATCGAGTTAAACTATCATTTATTCTAAAAGTTTAAATTGATAGAAAATGATAAATTTAACTATTTAACTTGTGAACTCAAACTCTTTATAAACAAGCTAAAAAAGTCCAACACATATAATATTTAACTGAAAATTGGGATAAACTGTGGAGTCATATATATGTAATCATTTAAGTAATTTAACCCAATAAAATGCTAGCTCCATCTACATATATAGTGGGGATAAAAGTGGCATGACGGGAGTGGCGCCAAGTATCAAATTCATATATATAGGTCAGGTAACTCATTTTCCTGCACGAAACAAACTATCGATCGAGTAATATATTCACCTAATTAGAGCACGTCCAGCTTCTGGTGGAAGTGATGTTTTAATTACGAGCAATTATTTGAGCTCTTCTTAGTATCCAAATTAAATAGAAAGAAGAGGCCAGGAAGAGTCCGAAGAGAAAAAGGCAAGGATAGTGGCCCCATGAAAGTTGTAGAAAAGGATGCGTGTGTCAGGAAAGAGCATATATCTTTCAAGAAAATGAGCACCACTATTGTAAGACGTAAAGGGCACTCAATTGAGTAATTTTAGGTGGCTTAGTTATGTTTTATTTGTGTTTTACTAAGAATAATGTAGCTATTAATTAAAATTATCATTTGATTAAAATTTAATAATGATCAATCACAAGTCCAATGATGATTTTAATAGCCACATTATTCTTAGTAGGACACAAGTAGGCTACCTAGAATTACTTCACTCAATCAGCTTCAACCACGGACGCGTGAATGATACAAAATACCTTTTTTCCTGTTTTGTCTTCAGATAGATTTTCTTAGACCCCAGAAATGGAAAAGTGGCCAATGACTCAGATTTTTCTTCCTGTCAGCCATTGTTAATTGAGGAATGACATAGACACACAAAAAAAAATGGTATTTTTCTTGAGGAAAATGGTTTTTTTTTTTTTTAAAAAAAAAAAGATCATTATTATGAAGAAAAATACCTTTTTTTTTAAAAAAAAAAAAAATACCAAATAGAAAAAGAACCACATAGAATATTATTGCTTTAGAATTTTTTTTTTATTTTGTTTTTTTTTTTAAAAAAAAAAAAAACACATAAAAGAAAAGTTTGGCCAAAATTGTGTCAAAAAGTTGTGTCTCTATTTTTTCTCTTGTTAATTTGACAGAGATTTCCTTTTTTTTCTTTTTTCCTTTTTCAATCATTTTGATGTAAATCATGTAATGGTTTTCCATTGAACCGATAATAGAAATTGAAACAATTAATGCAATGCACTTGACTTAATTGTGCATGCCAAGATAAGTGGGTGGCAAACAACATCTTTATTGACGAGACTACAACTTATTTTGGAATATAGGAAAATCACTTAATAACGATTGTAATCATGTAAGTATTATAAAATGTTTCTTAATAATAAAGAGATTGCAATAATTTACAATTATTATGATTATAATAATATGCATATTTATGAAAAAATCCTGTCATTGTAGTACTTAGGCCCATCCTTGAACTTTATTTGACAGTCGTCATTTATCCATATAACTCGGAAGGTAGGCGCGGTGTGATGAGGACTTCAAGAGGAGTGGCTTTTAAGTTCGTTAATCCAAGGCTCTCAGTCATATCAACACGTGCATTCGAAGGAGTTGAGATGTCATACCTGTGTAAGAAGCTAGCCAATGTTAAGTGCACCATTTGAAGGCCAAAAGATATTCCAGGGCAAACTCTTCTACCACTTCCAAACGGGATTAACTCGAAACTTTTACCCCTAAGATCAACATCTTTTAATTGGGCGGTGAGAAATCTTTCCGGCTTGAATGCCAATGGATCCGACCATATGCGCGGATCTATTTGAATTTTCCAAATGTTTGTGATCAACCGGGTGCCTTTGGGGACATGGTAACCACCTATGATGCAGTCCTTAGAGAATTCAAGTGGTCCTGATAGAGGTGCTGCTGGATATAAACGTAACGCCTCTTTGACAATGGCCTGAAGGTAGACCAATTGATTGATATCTGACTCGTTTAAAGCTCTTTCCTTGCCCACATGGATGTCAAGCTCTTCTTGTGCCTTTTTCAACACTTGGCGGTTGTTCAACAATAGCGATATTGCCCAAATTATGGTAACTGTGTTGGTGTCAGCGCCTCCTAAAATTATATTCTACAAAAGTACAACTTTTGTTAGAATATTGAGACCATAGAACATACATTTTTTTTTGTTATTTTTTTCACCGGACAAAAATTTCATTCAAACTAGTTTGAGAAAATTTCTTCAAATCTACTTTAATAAGTGCCAAATATCATCTCTCACATGTTTTTTTTAATATTCTTAATATTCATTTATTGTCATTTTACTTAGCTATGATCTTAAACATTGATTTTTTTTACAAACCCAAACATGTTAGACACTTGGGACTTATTAGAATAGGTTGAAGGAAATTCCCTCCAAACCAGTTTAAAAGAAATTTGTGTCAATTTTCATATTAGCTCCTTAATTATTTTTTTCAAATGGTTATTTTTATATTTTTTTTAATTTTTTTTTATAACTTCAAAGATATTTGAGAAGAAAAATGCAAAAGTATCTAATATGACACGCAATTGTAGTATGTTGGGCATTGAGATGTCACTTTTTAAAATTTGGAGATGCAATTAAAAAATGGATAATAATTCCGGAGAATAAAATATATTTTCCCCAAATTAATTTGAAAATTGCGATTGAAATTTAAAAAGCAAAATCTACTCTAAAATGTATGTATATATATATTTGAATGGATAAAAAATAGAGAAATTCAATTTATGATCAAAATTAGTTTCAGTTCGATCATTAACAAGCCAAAACAGTTTTTCAACAAAAAAAAATAAAAAAACAAAACAAAAAAATAAAAAATAAAAACAAAACAAAAAAAAGGCTAAAAAGCGAAAGCTCTACTATAGCTGGCAAACCGCAAATGCATATAGTTGCACCCAATTAATATAAGAAGTGAAAAAGGAATGCGCGTACGTACCAAACATGTGGCCTTGTTGATCGTATCAGCGTCATAACCTGCAACGTCTTTGCCATCAAGGACTGAAAGCATTACGTCCATAAAATCTTTATCCTCTTTATCCTCACCCGCAGCTCTCTTACGCTTATGCTCTTCCAACCATTTTCCAAGAAGACCATCCAATTCTTTTGCAGCTTTCTTCATGGCCTTCTCATGTCCACCCAAATCCAACCACCCAAGGCAAGGTATGGTATCCGACACCACAAACATCCCAATATAATGAAAGAATTCCCTCACTAACTTTTGGATTCGTTGCGACTCCTCCTCATCAGCCACTGCAGTGGTAGAAAAGTAGCGTTTTCCAGCTACCATCCTAAGAATCACGTTGAGACTCATGTCTCCAAACCACTGCTTCAACTCCACCAAAATCTGCCCCGACTCCTTTTTCTTTGTCCACACTTTGTATAGCTCTTGTAAGGTGGTCTCAACTTCGGAGACTCGAACGTAGGAAAGAATCTCAAGCCGACGGTTAGATAGTAACTCCGAGGTGGCTATTTTACGTATGTCACGCCAATAGGGACCGTAGGGTGCGAAGCTGAACAGGGCGAAGTTATAGCCAAAGTGTTTGGCAGCTACAAACTTGGGCCTCGAGGAAACAGCCAAGTCGTTGGTGGTGAAGCACTCCTTGGCCATCTCCCAACTGCTTATTACCAAAGCACGTTGCAACCCGAGATGGATAGTAAAAATTGGCCCGTACTTTTCAGCCATAGCTCCCAACGTTATGTGGGGAGTGTTTGTTCCCCCCAACAGAGGGAGGTGACCAATTATAGGCCATGCACCCGCAGCGATAGGTGCTTTTTTGGGCAAGCCAACTCTGGACCTCCTTAGAAGGTAATAGGAAAAGAGAATAACGGCCAGGAGTCCTGCTATGGCAGAGTTTGAGTAAGGTGAAAGAATATCCATTTTAGCTTATGATTGGAGCCTTAGAGCATTCTCAGCAGACTCCCTTATAGGGAGTCTGTTCCCTATGTGTAGGAAATATGTCCAAAAAATCACAAAAAATGTCCCACAGCAGATTCCCTAAATGAGCCTCAACCATGAGGATCGCTACAGTAGAACCCAAAGTATAGGGTTCTACTATTGCGATCCTTATGATTATTAAATTCAAAAAAAACATTTCTCTCTCTTCTTTACACTCTCCTCTCTCCTCTCTCCTCTTACAATTCTCTCTCCTCTCTCCTCTCATATATATAATATAATTAAAAAAATAAATATTTTAATGATATAGGGAATGATTAAGGGAAGCTATTGGGGCATATTTTGACATAAGGAAGCAAAAAGTAGTTTGGATCCTTAAATATAAGAAAAATGACGAGGAAACTACTAGGAATGCTCTTAGGGGGTTATCTTTGACTATGAGAACTTGGAATTAGCTTTTATAGACGCATATTTAGATATTTTGTGGTACTATTTTTAATTTTGACTTGTATGAGTCCATGTAATTATATTAATGAGCTCATTTTTTGTAGTTTACTAGGAATTATTATCCCAGCTGAATTAAGAATGTTTTAGACGCCTTCTCCTCTTTTATAAGAGCCAAAAATGGGAGAAATATCTTTTAATTAAATTGAGCTGGAGAAAGTTTTTTCCAACCAACCTTTAAAATTTTTATATGTAACAAAATTGAGAAATATCACTATTCTTCTTGTGGAGGCGTAAGAGTGGTGATAGATAGAGGTATCCATTGTGTTCCGTCTATATACCGCCCAGTAGGTCCAGTAGGATTGGGTTTTGGATTTTTTTTTTTTTTTTTTTTGTTTCTCAAATTTTCATTTAAAAAACAGTTAGCGGTTAATTGTGGTTTTTTCTTATTTAACCCTCTATGTTTTTCAGCAAGAACAACATGCCTTCCATGCATCATTGCTTCCATTAAGGGTATCCTCGATCAACCTCACTACCATCCCTTCCATTCACAAGAACAAGAAATTAATGTGGCCATTAATGACCTTAAAGATAAGATTTCAAGATGGAAAGCCAAACTTCTCTCTCGAGCTGTTAGGGACCACCCTTATGACCAAGTCTGTGGCCAATGCAATTCCCACATACATATATCATGCATGTCCTTTTCTTTCTTCCCAAATCTTTGTGTCAATCTCTCAATTCCACCATAAGAATATTCAACACGTACGTACAATATTCAAATATATCATGAGGTGGTTACGACCTTTTAAGAGATAACGTTCGTGACTTTGCCTTCCTCCAATCAATCAATGGGCTCCATTCGTTTTTTGTTATTTTGTGGTGTTTTTTGTTTTTTGTTTTTTTTCTAATTTTTTTTTTTTAATGTATCGATGATTTTAAAAATCAGGTTACGTTTGAAGTTATTAGAGGATGGAGAAGGCGGCTAAAACTCTCTTACTATTTTGCTGAGAGAATAATGCATTATTCTCTCAGCAAAATAGTAAGAGAGTTTTAGCCGCCTTCTCCATCCTCTCCATCCTCTAATAAATTCAAATGTGACCAGATTTTTAAAATTATCAGTATATTAAAATTCAATAATAATCATTTTCAATTCAAAAGTGACAGTATAACCCTCTCTTTATTAATTTTTTGTAAACCCGTACGTAGCATTTCGCTAGCTTTGTACATTACAATTTATTTTAACGTAGGTCTTTTTTTTTTTTTTTCTTTATTTTCCTTTCAGCATCATGGATTCTTATTTTATTTTATTTTATGAACAAAAATCCATTAAACGCAAACGAAAGAACACAAAGACAAGAGTGCTCAATACTCTATTAAAAAGTTTTAAGGGGTATGTAGCTCAATTAGCTGAAAATCGCATTTTATGAAATGGTGATCAATAGTTCGAATCTCCCTCTCTCCTCATCTTGTGCAGAAATAAAATAAATAAATAAAACCAAACAAACTAATGCAACCAATCGAACAAAGTACACCATGCAATTACTAATTAAGCCTTATCACAAAAGCAAACTATATGGGTTATCCTTTCTCCAACCAGCAATATTATTAGAGAAATTAAGGAAAGTATATGTTGCTGAGACAAGCCTAGCTTTTTGTTTTTCATCAAACTGCAGTAGTACAATATTTATTCATAAAGATTTGGTGGCAAGCGAGGTTTGAGGACAACCTCAAGTGGCGTGGATTTGATGTTTGTTAATCCAAAGGTTGCAGTCATATCAACTGGAGCGTTTGATGGAGTTGAAATATCAAACGCATGTATCAGACTAGCTAATGTCAAGTGCAACATTTGAAGGCCGAAAGATATCCCAGGGCACGCTCTTCTACCGGCACCGAAGGGGATGAGCTCAAAATTTTGACCTTTGACATCGAAGTTCTTGTGGGTTGTGAGAAATCTCTCTGGCTTGAACTCTAATGGGTCAGACCACACCAAAGGGTCTGTCTGGATCTTCCAAAGATTGACCACCAGACGGGTTCCTTTTGGGACATGGTAGCCACCAATGGTGCAGTCTTCCGTGGATTCTCGTAGCCCAGATAGAGGCGCAGGTGGGTATAGCCTTAGAGCCTCTTTGACAATGGCTTGGAGATACAATAATTTGTTGATATCTTCTTCACTGACTAGTCTTTCCTTGCCCACATGGATGTCCACTTCCTCTTGGGCTTTTCTTAAAGCGTGCCGATTATTCAACAATGCTGACAGTGCCCACGTCAGAGTGACCATGGTTGTGTCCGCGCCTCCTGATACCATAGCCTACATGGTGCAATTTTTGTTAATAGCTGTAAATAAAAAAATTAGTGATTCTTAAAACAAAAATTCTGGTCACATCTAGGTGAAAGCGTTGTTCATTACTTATGTCGGGGAGACAAACACTAAGGGAGTCCAACAAAAATAAGTTAATATACATATTAGGACACAACTTTTAGCTCAAAAGCTTAAGTTAATGGGCTTACGTATATTAATCACTCTTATTTTTTATATTTTCTCAATGTGGGATACAAACATCATAATTAAGTGCATGCACAACAAATCTTCCATCACTTGTGAGTTGTAAGTCTCTATCACATTGACCAAACTCCCCCACATGCACACAAGAGTGCCACGTGTACTTCAAGAGAAATCTCTCTTTTTACCGAAATCAAACCAAACGCGTGTATCAAGCGTGAAAACTAACTATGGGCTCAGGAGTTAAATAAGAGTAAATTAATATACATATTAGGACACTACTTCTAACCCAAAAGCTTAAGCTCAAGAGCTTGGATCCACTTAGATATATTAATTACTCTTATTCTTTATATTTTCTCAATATGAGACATAAACTTCACAATTGCATCCACGACAACTTAAAATAAGATATGTACCAAACATGTAGCCTTGTTGACGGTATCAGGATCAAAGCCAGCCAGGTCTGCGCCATCAAGGATCGACAACATTACATCCATGAAATCTTGCTGCCCTTTAGCCTGATCACCTGAAGCTCTCCTCTTCCGGTGCTCCTCCAACCACTCTGTTGCTAAACAATCCATCTCTTTCGCTGTTTTCTTCATGGCCTTCTCATGTCCACCCAAATCCAACCACCCAAGATAAGGAATGGCGTCCCCAACCACAAACTGCCCCATCAACTGAAAGAACTCCCTGAATGCATTCTGACACCGTCGTGCATCTTCATTGTCACCGGAGTATCGCTTTCCAACTACCATTCTAAGAACCACGTTGAGAGCCAAATCCCCGAACCATTGCTTCATCTCCACTGAAACACCATCAGTACTCCAAAGCTTGTACAGCTCTTTTAAGGAGGTCATCACCTCGGAGGCTCGAACATCCTTAAGTAGCTCGAGTCGGCGGTTTGAGAGTAGCTCCATGGTGGTTATCTTGCGCATCTCACGCCAATAAGAGCTATAGGGGCTGAATCCAAACATGACATAGTTGTAACCCAAGTGTTTGGAACCAACAAGGTTGGGACGAGAAGATAGGGCGACGTCGTTGGTGGTGAAGCACTCCTTAGCCAACTCCCAGCTACTTATCACCAAGGCTGGATGCACCCCAATCCGAATGGTAAAGGCTGGTCCATACTTTTCGGCCAAGGCTCCCAAAGTGATGTGGGGGAGCTGAGATCGGGCTAATAGCCGCAGGTGACCAATTAGAGGCCATCCGCCTGCAGCTTCGGGTGCTCTTTTTCCCTTAGAAGCTCCGGACCTCTTTTGGATAAAGTAGGCAACTACAAGTATGGCAAACAATCCAGCTATGATTGTGCTTAGATTTGGTATTCGCAGGAAATCCATTGTACGTAGCTGATCACTTTGTCTTGAGTTGTTGAAGGCCCTCTAGTTTCACATACTTGTATACTTGCTCGGTTCAATTTTACATCATTTAAAAATATTTTAAATAAAGTAATTGTATGCCGATTGCCGTGTAAAGTGTAAATAGTTAAATGCAATAAAACAAAACTATGACCATGCATTATCTGTCATTTAGTTTTTTCCTTTTTTTATATATACGGCACGATGAAATTTTATAAGTTATCTTATAGATTAGGGACGAACAGAGGAAGAAGACGTCGACGCAATTGTTAAATATATTGGATAATATATTAGAAGCGGAAGAAAGAGAGAGAGAAGAGAGAGAGAGCGGAAGCATATAATGGACTACATTGTATTGAGTCTTATATTAATAATGAATACAGAGGCCTCTATTTATAGAGAGGCAAGTAACCTAATAGATTAAGGAAAGGTAAACCTAGTAGACTAAGGAAAGGTAAACCTAGTAGAATAAGAAAAGGTAAACCTAGTAGACTAATAATACCTAAAGAAGTAAATAACAAGTAATATTCTTAACATCCCCCCTCAAACTCAATGTGTAAACTTGAGTTTGGATAAACGAAAAGGGAAAGAAAAGGGAATTCGCCAAAAAGGTTGCTTGTGCCGAAACAATTGCCGAAGTAACGCCATAAAAGTTGTTAAGGACCCGTGGATTCTGCCTGAATTTGAGCAATGCATTTAAGCTGGAGCTTGGTTCACTTAGTGGATTCTGCCTGAATTTGAAAACCATATACTAGTAATGAAGAAGCTTGCCTAGTCGGCTTAGAAAAGCAAGGCCGGTTAAAAGGGGCTTGTTTGGCCCGTAACCCTTGGACTGTCTCGCCTGATCGGCTGAGCTAAAGTCTGACCCAAAAATTCTAGCTAGTAGATCGTCTCGCCTGGTCGGCTGAGATAAGCAGGGCCGGTTGAAGAGGCTAATCATGTCTGAAACCCTTGGACCGTCTCGCCTAGTCGGCTGAGATAAGTAGGCCCGATTGAAGAGGCTAATCATGTCTGAAACCCTTGGACCGTCTCGCCTTGTCGGCTGAACTAAAGTCTGACTAGTAGACCGTCTCGCCTGGTCGGCTGAGATAAGCAGGGCCGGTTGAAGAGGCTAATCATGCCTGAAACCCTTGGACCGTCTCGCCTTGTCGGCTGAACTAAAGTCTGGCCCATCTAACTAGTAGACCGTCTCGCCTATTCGGCTGAGCTAAGTAAGGAGAAAAATGGCCGGTTGAAGAGGCTATTCAGTGACCGGTGATGGCGGCATTTGACAAGGCATAAGTGGGCCGGCTGAAAGGGGCTTCTTTGGCCCGAAAACCCATGGACCTAAGGAAAGATTGGTCTGACCCGAGAGTGCCATCCGCAAGAAGAATGAACCGGATTGAATTGTGCCAAAGAACAGGCTATAAAACCGAAGTGAACAAGCATAAACCAACTAGAACCGCATAAAACAAACACCTAAATTTGAAGAAGAGTCTTGTTTTCTGCCATATAGAGATGCCAAAAGCAAAAATAGACCACAAATTTGAAATCAGGACGAAAAATTGAGTAGGAAACACCTGGTCAACTTTTTCAGTGGTCAAAGTCAAAGTCAACGGTCAACGATTGAAAAGTCAACGATGACGTGGCACTAATGACGTGGCAAGGTCTGACTCGATACTGCTGACGTGGCACACAGGCTGACGTGGCACACATGCTGACGTGGTACTGATGACGTGGCACACATGCTGACGTGTCACTGATGACGTGGCACGTAGGGCTGTCGTGGCTATGCTGACGTGGCACTTAGGGCTGACGTGGCAAGAATGGCGTGGCACGTGGGTGAACGGAGGAGGCTTTTGCTGGCGCGTGGATCTGACGCGCGGACCTTCTGGGGGCGCGTGGCGGCGCGTGGAGCGTTGTATAGAGGATCTGAGGCCTGTTCTGGAATCACCGAGATGAAAGCTATCGATTGGTGGCCATGGAGAAGTGATCGGACCACCGTGGCGGCTGGTGGCGGAAGGGCAGTGGCGGAATTGCCGAAACTTTGGGCGGCGCGTGAGGGCGCGTGTAGGCTCCGATATGGCTGTGTGCGGCGGCTCTGGGACGGTTGTCTTCCGGGTTTTCAGGTGGTATAGTGATACGCTGAAAACCTCGAGGAGAAGATAGAGAACCGTGAGGATCAGAGAGAAGGATTCGCCGGATAATACTGGCGGCGCCGGAAAACGTGAAAGACGTTTATTGGAGGCCACAAAAAGGTGGCTTTGATACCATGTTAAATATATTGGATAATATATTAGAAGCGGAAGAAAGAGAGAGAGAAGAGAGAGAGAGCGGAAGCATATAATGGACTACATTGTATTGAGTCTTATATTAATAATGAATACAGAGGCCTCTATTTATAGAGAGGCAAGTAACCTAATAGATTAAGGAAAGGTAAACCTAGTAGACTAAGGAAAGGTAAACCTAGTAGAATAAGAAAAGGTAAACCTAGTAGACTAATAATACCTAAAGAAGTAAATAACAAGTAATATTCTTAACATAATTAAGGTTGATCAAGGCTGTCATCCTTAATTTGTTGTCGTGATTTTTGTTGACCATAGGCGCTAGGGACAAAGGGACCAATTTTTTTTTCTTTTCTTTTCTTTTCTTAATTTATTATAAATTATGCCTCACAACAGGAATCACGGTCGAGAAGAAGATAATGTTTGAACTAGGATAAGAACTAGAATGCAATGTAAACTCTTTGGCTATGAGATAAACATTATCTCCTTCTCTACTGTGATTCCTCTCTTGCGGCTTATTTGTATGTGGCTTTGGCCTTTATCGCCAACACGACGTACGGTGGCTTAATTGACCTACACATGGAGCGGCCTGAGTGTATATGTGGGTGACATAAATATTCTCTTCATGTATGTTGTTAATTTTATTTCTTTTTTCTTTGTTTGCTCCAAAATCTTAATTTATTATTACACTATAATAATGATCAATAGATCTCCCTTCCCCATCGGCCTATAATACAAGTTTATTGAAGAGATAGACACTTGGACGTCTCCAAGCTAGTGATCAGATCTTGATATAATATTATTATTAGGATCCAATAATATTATATGTTAAGGAGAAACTACACTTATCTCGTATCCGAATATTTGCAATCACCTTCCCAATTTGAAAATGTAGGGGTGATCACACCATAATAGATGTAATTATTCCCACACTTAATCATTCCATGAAGAGTTGCATTGCATTCTATAAATAAAGTAGTGGAGATGAGAATAGTCTAATATGATAATTGCATTTCTTATATTTTTTATTTTTTTTATCACTTTGGTTCTTCATTAGATTTTCACCCTAACGGAAGTAAATCCTTCCGTCAATAGATCATTCAATAATATTCTTACACCATATACCCAAAGATTCAACGATCCCCTCTTGCCAACAACACTTGATCTTATTTGATTTATTCATATCTATGACTCCAACTCCCCCAAGAAACACTTTAATAGTCATAGAGTTTAGCAGGAAGGCGTGGTGTGAGGAGAATCTCTAATGGAGTTGCTTTTGGAATAGTTAATCCTGGGCTTTCGGTCATATCAAACAAGTTCATCCAATGGGGTTGACAAGTCAAACCCATGGAGAAGACGAGCAAGTGTCAAGTTAAGCATTTGGAGAGCAAACGAGACACCTGGGCATGACCGTCTGCCGGAGCCAAAGGGCTTAAGTTCAAAGTGTTGACCTCTAACATCAACGCTCGCATGGGCTTCGAGAAATCTCTCTGGCTGGAAAGCACACGGATTGATCCAAGCCCTTGGATCTCTTTGAACCTTCCACACGTTTACCACCAATCGGATGCCAGCAGGCACACGATAGCCAGCAATGGTGCAATCTTCCAATGCTTCCCGCGGTCCTAAGAGGGGACCGGCTGGGTATAGGCGGAGAGTTTCCTTGATAATGGCTTGAAGATAAACGAGGTTTCTTATGTCCGACTCATCAACCTGTCTGTCCATACCAACATGAAGGTCTAATTCTTCTTGTGCCCTCTTCAACGCATGTTGATTGTTCAGGAGTAATGAGATCGCCCATGTCAGTGTCCCTGCTGTAGTGTCACTGCCACCAAGGATAAGCGCCTGCATAAAATTTTGTAAACACAATGAAGATAAATATATACTGTAAGTAATCCAAAATATATAATATATAGTACTAATAATGCACATATGACATATACTATCATAAAAATCCTTAAAACCCTTCGATCCCTGGTTATTAAACTTTCTAAATAACACTTAAATTTGGGCAGAATAAGAGAGGCGAAGAATTTTACATTTTAGGCTACTCAAAGCAGATAGGCCTAGCTTGTAGCCCCCTCTCTTAGAGTACTTCTCAAATTTCTATGTTATTTAAACCGTATATATAATAATTTATGGGTTATTCTCAAACTTTTCAAATGTCTATGTTATTCAAACAAAGTTCTTAAAAGGGTAGAACTTTTTAAAAGAATGTTAGCTAGGTTTCAACTAAAATCCTTAAACTCTTCGGGCTGAATTGTTGGCCCCTATTATTATAAGTTCTCTGAATAACATAGAAATTCAAACAACCTAAAACAAAATAGTCCTACATTTTAAGCTTTTCAAAACATGTAAGAGCATATTTGAGATTGCGTTTGAGGAAATAGAGTTTTGAAGTAAAAAAAAACGTTTTTTTTGGCAAAAGTATCATTTTAAAACTTTTATCAAAAGTATGTTTTGGTCATTTTTAGGCTTTTTGAACCCTTAAAAGCGCTTTTAATTTTTTTTACCAAATAAATAATTTTTTCTTTAAATTGACTTTTTGAGTGTTAAAAGCACTTTTAAACTTCTCAAATGCAATCTCAATCAAGCCCTAAGCCTTCTTATCCCTTAGTGAGCTACGTATATATGTTAATTAATATGGCAGGTATGCCCACCCAATAATTGGGCCAATGCATGGGCCAACGCATGGGCCTATTGTTCTTGAGATGACACAAAAGGCTCAACCCAGAACTTCTGTGGGTGGCCAATATCGTCACCGCTAGCGTAGGAATTAATAAGCCCAAGAATAGTTTTTCTAGCTAATTTATATAACCACAAATTCAAATTCTTCAATGAAAATCAACAATCAACATACCAGGCAGGTAGACTTGATGCTAGTAGCTGCATCATATTGAAAATTTGAGAGTTGACCTTCCTCCTGAAGTGACAACATCACATCAATGAAGTCCTGCTCACCCTCGTCAGCCTTAACTTCACCAGAAACTCTCCTTTGACGATGCTCCTCCAGCCACCCTCCAAGTATGGAATCCAACTCCTTGGCCGTCTTCTTCATCGCCCTTTCATGCCCCTTCAAATCCAACCACCACAGAAACGGAAGTGCGTCCGACACCACAAAAATTCCTATCAGATGAAAGAATTGGCTGATCGCTTTTTGACACCTCCTGGCCTCCCCATCGTCACAGCTGGCAGCCGAGGCCCCAAAGTAACGTTTCCCGGCCACCATTCTGACCACCACATTAATTAAGTGTCAACTCATCTAACCACCGGTTAACCTCAACAAGAAATGGACGACGGGAGCCATTTGGGACCCATGAAGTGTACAGCTCCCGTATCCCCATCTCAGCTTCAGAAGTCCTAACGTGCTTGAGCATCTCGAGCCGGCGGTTCGAAAGAAGCTCAAGCGTTGCAATCTTTCGCATCTCAAGCCAGAAGGGGCTGTAGGGTGCGAATCCAAACACGGCATGGTTGTAGCCCATGAGCTTCGCGGCTACGGTGGTAGGGCGTGAAGCAAGCGCCTTGTCATTTACGGTGAAGCATTCCCTTGCTACTTCCCAGCTACTCACAACAAAAGCACGGCAACTGCCAAGGCGGATACTAAATGCTGAGCCGTACATATCCGCCATTGTTCCAAGGGTTCGGTAGAGAAGCTGATCACCGCCGCCTAGAAGGTGGAGGTGGCCAATAATTGGCCATGCACCAGCTGGTTCAGGAGCCTCTTTGCTCTTTTTCTTTTCAAGCAATGAACGCAACAAGTAAAAGATTAAGGAAACGAAGACAACAATGGCAGTTAATTGTAGATAAGGATCCATGGGAATTCAAGAGTACTAAGATATACGTACACATATCAACATGAATCCCAAGTCAATTTATAAGTCCACTGCGACAGCAATTTCAACTGAAGTCGCATGCTTGATACATAGATATACCGAATTCTTGAAGTTAATTCTGGCAAGAAGCATGCATGCATGGGTTCCCTCAACTAGGGCATTTAAAAATAAAAAGATATAAATTAATTTGTTTAACTTAATTTGTAGAACCAATAAATTAGCTTGAGCCATTTGTTAAGAGTTATTTCATATTATTGAATATGTACCAAAAAAAAAAAGAAACTAGCATAGAGTTTTATGTGTGCTATAATTTTTTTAATGGTCCAGATTTAATTTTAAGTTCTTTATGAATAAAAGAGAGATGAAAATTAAATCTAAATGGTTTAAAAAATTACCACATATATGCTGTTATTTTTTTACAACACATAAGCTAAATCCATGAATAATAGCAAAAATTATTCTCTCAGCTCAATAGTAAGAGAGTTTTAGCCACCTTCTCCATCCTCTAATAAATTCAAATGTGACATATTTTTTAAAATCATCAATACATCAAAATTCAATAATAATCATTTCAAATTCAAAAGTGACTGTATAACCCTCCCTTTATTAATTTTTTGTAAACCCGTAGCATTTCTAGAAGCAGCAGCTTTGTACATTACAATTTATTCAGCATTATGGATTCTTATTTTATTTTATGAACAAAAATCCATTAAACGCAAACGAAAGAACACAAAGATAGGACTACTCAATACTCTATTAAAAAGTTTTAAGGGGTATGTAGCTTAATTAGCTGAAAATCACATTTCATGAAGTGGTGGTTAATAGTTTGAATCTCCATCTCCTCTCCTCTTGTGCAAAAATAAAATAAATAAATAAAACCAAACAACCTAACGCAACCGATCGAACAAAGTACATCATACAATTACTAATTAAGCCTTATCACAAAACCAAACTATATGGGTTATCCTTTCCCCAACCAGTAATATTATTAGAGAAATTAAGGAAAGTAAACGTTGCTGAGACAAGCCTAGCTTTTTGTTTTTCATCAAACTGCAGTAGTACAATATTTATTCATAAAGATTTGGTGGCAAGCGAGGTTTGACGACAACCTCAAGTGGCGTGGATTTGATGTTTGTTAATCCAAAGGTTGCAGTCATATCAACTGGAGCGTTTGATGGAGTTGAAATATCAAACGCATGTATCAGACTAGCTAATGTCAAGTGCAACATTTGAAGGCTGAAAGATATCCCAGGGCACACTCTTCTACCGGCACCGAAGGGGATGAGCTCAAAATTTTGACCCTTGACATCGAAATTCTTGTGGGTTGTGAGAAATCTCTCTGGCTTGAACTCAAATGGGTCAGACCACACCAGAGGGTCTGTCTGGATCTTCCAAAGATTGACCACCAGACGGGTGCCTTTTGGGACATGGTAGCCACCAATGGTGCAGTCTTCTGTGGATTCTCGTTGCCCAGAGAAAGGCACAGGTGGGTATAGCCTTAGAGCCTCTTTGACGATGGCTTGGAGATACAACAATTTGTTGATATCTTCTTCGTTGACTAGTCTTTCCTTGCCCACATGGATGTCCACTTCCTCTTGGGCTTTTCTTAAAGCGTGCCGATTATTCAACAATGCTGACAGTGCCCACGTCAGAGTGACCATGGTTGTGTCCGAGCCTGCTGATACCATATTCTACATGACGCAATTTTTGTTAGTAACTGTAGATAAAAAAATTAGTGATTCTTATAACAAAAATTCAGGTCACATCTGATAGAGTACTATCGAGTTCAAGAATTATAGTTATACTTTAAGACTAGAATTATAGTTATACTTTAAGACTATTACAGATTTATAGTTGAAAAATATCATTGAGTTATACTTGAAGGTTATCACTAAATTACAGATGAATAGTTAAATACTATCACCTAATTAGAGTGAAGTCTATTTGCATCTAACATGATTCTCTTATAAATAAGAGCATGTTATACTGTAAATATCACTCAGAGAAATAAGAGCTTAATACAGCTTTATAGCTTAATCTTATGGATGTAAATCATAAACCGAACCACGTATATATCTGTGTCACTATCAATCTTATTAATTCTTTCAACATCTAGGTGAAAGCATTGTTCATTACTTAAAATAAGATACGTACCAAACATGTAGCCTTGTTGACGGTATCAGGATCAAAGCCAGCCAGGTCTGCGCCATCAAGGATCGACAACATTACATCCATGAAATCTTGCTGCCCTTTAGCCTGATCACCTGAACCTCTCCTCTTCCGGTGCTCCTCCAACCACTCTGTTGCTAAACAATCCATCTCTTTCGCTGTTTTCTTCATGGCCTTCTCATGTCCACCCAAATCCAACCACCCAAGATAAGGAATGGCGTCCCCAACCACAAACTGCCCCATCAACTGAAAGAACTCCCTGAATACATTCTGACACCGTCGTGCATCTTCATCGTCACCGGAGTATCGCTTTCCAACTACCATCCTAAGAACCACGTTGAGAGCCAAATCTCCGAACCATTGCTTCATCTCCACTGAAACACCATCAGTACTCCGAAGCTTGTACAGCTCTTTTAAGGAGGTCATCACCTCGGAGGCTCGAACATTCTTAAGTAGCTCGAGTCGGCGGTTTGAGAGTAGCTCCAAGGTGGTTATCTTGCGCATCTCACGCCAATAAGAGCTATAGGGGCTGAATCCAAACATGGCATAGTTGTAACCCAAGTGTTTGGAACCAACAAGGTTGGGACGAGAAGATAGGGCGACGTCGTTGGTGGTGAAGCACTCCTTAGCCAACTCCCAGCCACTTATCACCAAGGCTGGATGCACCCCAATCCGAATGGTAAAGGCTGGTCCATACTTTTCGGCCAAGGCTCCCAAAGTGATGTGGGGGAGCTGAGATCCGGCTAATAGCCGCAGGTGACCAATTAGAGGCCATCCGCCAGCAGCTTCGGGTGCTGTTTTTCCCTTAGAAGCTCCGGACCTCTTTTGGATCAAGTAGGCAATTACTACAAGTATGGCAAACAATCCAGCTATGATTGTGTTTAGGTTTGGTAGCTGCAGAAAACCCATTGTAGCCGATCACACTGTTTTACGGGAGAGATATGATCTTTGGCTTGAGTTGTTGAAGGCCCTCTCAGTTTCACTTACTTCTATACTTGCTTGGTTCAAATTTACATCATTTAAAAATATTTTAAATAAAGTAATACCATGTATGCCGATTGCCGTGTAAAATATAAATAGTTAAATGCAATAAAACAAAAATATTACCATTATCTGTTTTTTTTTTTTTTTTTTTTTTACATGTCCACACAAGGAAAGGAAGAGAGAAATTCGAACT
The DNA here is from genome assembly GCF_965113065.1 of Corylus avellana. Lineage (NCBI taxonomy): Eukaryota > Viridiplantae > Streptophyta > Magnoliopsida > Fagales > Betulaceae > Corylus > Corylus avellana. The sequence goes on from NC_142496.1 coordinate 26,933,769, forward strand.
AATGACCTCCACTTCATGAGGCATGGTTTATAGCCGTTTGAGCTACTCCTTAAAAACTTAGTTCTTTTGTGTATACTTTAATAATGCTATCATTTATTTTTTTAGAAATGTTACATGTATTTTCATGTATTAATGTAAAATATACAAATTAATTGTTCAAAATTTAATAATAATTTTTACTGTTACGCTATACCACTACATTGCGGTCTTGTAAGGTTCAATGCTATTATTTTGTATATTATGATTTTAATTGGCCGGGTTAGGAGTGAACATGATAATTAATGACAATAAAGTGAATAAAAAACTCATTAAAGCTCATTAATTTGGCGCTACCTAATCATGAAATTTTAATAAGTTATCTTATAGATTAGGGACGAACATGGGAAGAAGACGTGGACGCAATAAGGTGTCATCCTTAATTTGTTGTAGTGATTTTTGTTGACTTTAGGCGTAAGGGACAAAGGGACCAATTTTTTTTCTTTTCTTTTCTTTTATTTTCTTTCACTGACTTTTCAACCTTAGATCTTCGATGCGATCCCCCTAAATTGTCAAGGGACGGTTCAATAGAATATGAAGCCTTCGACAAAATGTTAAAATAAGACTTTTTTTAATCACAAAATATTAAGATAAAAAAATTTTATATTAAATATTAAAAAATTAATTTAAAACCATTCTTCTAATTAACTTTTTAAGATGTAAGACTAATCAAATTTTCATATATATTCGAGTGGATATGTCAGTGACATAAATATCCTCTTAATTAATTCATGTATGTTGTCAATCTTGTTTCTTTTTTCTTTGCTCAAAAATCTTAATTTATTATTACGCTATAATAATGATCAATAGATCTCCCTTCACCGTGCGAACCTCTACCACATCGACCGAATACAAGTTTGTTGAAAAGATAGACACTTGGACAGTCTCCAAGTGATCAGATTTTGATATATTATATTATTATTAGCTCATAACTCGCGCATAGCGCGGGATTATTCATTATAATTTAATTTAAAAACTTTTTTTTTGACATGTCTACACAAGATGGGAGAGAGAGATTCGAACTAGTGATTTTCGTTTCATAAGGCGTAATTCCTAGTTAATTGAACTACTCCTTAGAAATAATTTAAAAACTTAAATGCATTTTCATTTTTTTTTTTTTTTTTTAATTGTAACAAACACTTTAATAGCCATAGAGTTTAGCAGGAAGGCGTGGTGTCAGGAGAATCTCTAATGGAGTTGCTTTTGGAATAGTTAATCCCGGGCTTTCAGTCATATCAACAGCTTCATCCAATGGGGTTGACAAGTCAAAGCCATGAAGTAGACGAGCAAGTGTCAAGTTAAGCACTTGGAGCGCAAACGAGACACCTGGGCATGACCGTCTGCCAGACCCGAAGGGCATAAGTTCAAAGTGTTGACCTCTAACATCAACGCTCGCATGGGCTTCGAGAAATCTCTCTGGCTGGAAAGCACACGGATTGATCCAAGCCCTTGGATCTCTTTGAATCTTCCACACGTTTACCACCAATCGGGTGCCAGCAGGCACACGATAGCCAGCAATGGTGCAATCTTCCAATGCTTCCCGCGGTCCTAAGAGGGGACCGGCTGGGTATAGGCGGAGAGTTTCCTTGATAATGGCTTGAAGATAAACGAGGTTTTTTATGTCCGACTCATCAACCTGTCTGTCCATACCAACATGAAGGTCTAATTCTTCTTGTGCCCTCTTCAACGCATGTTGATTGTTCAGGAGTAATGAGATCGCCCATGTCAGTGTCCCTGCTGTAGTGTCACTGCCACCAAGGATAAGCGCCTGCATAAAATTTTGTAAACACAATGAAGATAAATATATACTGTAAGTAATCCAAAATATATAATATATAGTACTAATAATGCACATATGACATATACTATCATAAAAATCCTTAAAACCCTTCGATCCCTTGTTATTAAACTTTCTGAATAACACTTAAATTTGGGCAAACTAAGAGAGGCAAAGAATTTTACATTTTAGGCTACTCAAAGCAGATAGGCCTAGCTTGTAGCCCCCTCTCTTAGAGTACTTCTCAAATTTCTATGTTATTTAAACCGTATATATAATAATTTATGGGTTATTCTCAAACTTTTCAAATGTCTATGTTACTCAAACAAAGTTCTTAAAAGGGTAGAACTTTTTAAAAGAATGTTAGCTAGGTTTCAACTAAAATCCTCAAACTCTTCGGGCTGAATTGTTGGCCCCTATTATTATAAGTTCTCTGAATAACATAGAAATTCAAACAACCTAAAACAAAATAGTCCTACATTTTAAGCTTTTCAAAACATGTAAGAGCATGTTTGAGATTGCGTTTGAGAAATAGAGCTTTTAAGTCAAAAAAAACTTTTTTTTGGCAAAAACATCATTTTTAAACTTTTGTCAAAAGTGTGTTTTGGCCATTTTTAGACTTTTTGAACTCTTAAAAGCACTTTTAATTTTTTTTATCAAACGAGTAGTTTTTTCTTTAAATTGACTTTTTGAGTGTTAAAAACACTTTTAAACCCCTCAAATACAATCTCAAACAAGCCCTAAGCCTTCTTATCCCTTAGAGCCTCTTTGGGATTGCGTTTGAGAAATTGAGCTTTTAAGTCAAAAAGAGCTTTTAGACAAAAGCTTCATTCGAAGCTTTTGCGAAAAGTACTTTTTGACCAAATTTAGGCTTTTTGGATCCTTAAAAGCGCTTTTAATTAATTTTACCAAACGAGTAATTTTTTCTTCAAACGGACTTTTTGAGTATTAAAAGCACTTTTAAACCCCTCAAACGCAATCCCAAACAGACCCTTAGTGAGCTACGTATATATGTTAATTAATATGGCAGGTATGCCGACCCAAGAATTGGGCCAACACATGGGCCTGTTGTTCTTGAGATGGCACAAAAGGCTCAACCCAGAACTTCTGTGGGTGGCCAATATCGTCACCGCTAGTGTAGGAATTAATAAGCCCAAGAATAGTTTTTCTAGCTAATTTATATAACCACAAATTCAAATTCTTCAATGAAAATCAACAATCAACATACCAGGCAGGTAGACTTGATGCTAGTATCTGCATCATATTGAAAATTTGAGAGTTGACCTTCCTCCTGAAGTGACAACATCACATCAATGAAGTCCTGCTCACCCTCATCAGCCTTAACTTCACCAGAAACTCTCCTTTGACGATGCTCCTCCAGCCACCCTCCAAGTATGGAATCCAACTCCTTGGCCGTCTTCTTCATCGCCCTTTCATGCCCCTTCAAATCCAACCACCACAGAAACGGAAGTGCGTCCGACACCACAAAAATTCCTATTAGATGAAAGAATTGGCTGATCGCTTTTTGACACCTCCTGGCCTCCCCATCGTCACAGCTGGCAGCCGAGGCCCCAAAGTAACGTTTTCCGGCCACCATTCTGACCACCACATTAAGTGTCAACTCATCTAACCACCGGTTAACCTCAACAAGCAATGGACGACGGGAGCCATTTTGGACCCATGAAGTGTACAGCTCCCGTATCCCCATCTCAACTTCAGAAGCTCTAACGTGCTTGAGCATCTCGAGCCGGCGGTTCGAAAGAAGCTCAAGCGTTGCAACCTTTCGCATCTCACGCCAGAAGGGGCTGTAGGGTGCGAATCCAAACACGGCATGGTTGTAGCCCATGAGCTTTGCGGCTACGGTGGTAGGGCGTGAAGCAAGCGCCTTGTCATTGACGGTGAAGCATTCCCTTGCTACTTCCCAGCTACTCACAACAAAAGCACGGCGACTGCCAAGGCGGATACTAAATGCGGAGCCGTACATATCCGCCATTGCTCCAAGGGTTCGGTACAGAAGCTGATCACCGCCGCCTAGAAGGTGGAGGTGGCCAATAATTGGCCAGGCACCAGCTGGTTCAGGAGCCTCTTTGCTCCTTTTCCTTTCAAGCAATGAACACAACAAGTAAAAGATTAAGGAAACGAAGACAACAATGGCAGTTAATTGTAGATAAGGATCCATGGGAATTCAACAGTAAGATATACACATATCAACATGAATCCCAAGTCAATTTATAAGTCCACTGCGACAGCATTTTCTACTGAAGTGGCATGCTTGATACATATACTTACCGAATTCTTGAAGTTAATTCTGGCAAGAAGCATGCATGCATGCATGGGTTCCCTCAACTAGGGCATTTAAGAATAAAAAAGATATAAATTTGTTTAACTTAATTTGTAGAACCAATAAATTCGTCTGAGCCGGCCATTTGTTAGAGTTCTTTCATATTATTGAATATGTACACACAAAAGTGTTGGTGACTATTCTTAAGCGTGGTCAACCCCACACCTAATCATCTCCATGGAGGATGCTAACTTTCATGGAGATTATAGTTAAAAGAGAAACAATGCGACTCTTCATGCACTCTATAAATAGGGTGAGGATCAGAATAGTTTAATAACATTACTGTATTTCTTACATTTTCTGATTCTTCTTTCTCTTTGGTCCTGCATCGAATTTCCACCCTAACGGGAGTAAATCCTTCCATCAATAGATCATTCAATAATATTCTTACAAAAAGAACTAGGATGAGTGTTATGCGTGCTATAGTTTTTTTAGTGGTCCAGATTTAATTTTAAGTTCTTTATGAATAAAAGAGAGATAATGATATTAAATCGAAATGGTTGAAAAAATTACAACGCATATGCTAGTACTTTTTTACAGCATATAAGCCAAATTCATGTATAAGTTTGGTCATAAATTGGCAGTATCCTTTGGCCGACTATTGTAATGTTGAATTATAGAGTTAAATTAACCACAGCTTATCTTAAAAGTTAGTTGATGGAAAATAGTGCATGTAATTATATATTTAATATTTTAACATTCTTTATCACATCTGAGCTTAAACGCTTCATCAACAAGAGAAATTCAACACATATAATTAATATTTAACTGAAAATTTGGATAAACTATGGAGTCATATATATATATATAGTTCAAACCTATATGATCTTTGCTCTAATACGATATATGAACCACTACTTATTTTAAAAACTTAAACTAATAAAAAATTATAAGTTTAATCATTTAAGTAATTCTTTAACACAATAAAATCTTAAAATATTCTTTAACGTACACAATAAAATAGATCAGGTCAGGTAACTCATTTTCCTGCACGAAACAAATTAACTATCGAGTAATATATTCATCGATCTATATATATAATTGTATATATGATATAATTGGGTACGTATAGGTTAGTTGACCTTACATATTTAAAACGTTTTAGATTCCTTATGCTTAAGTACTGATCACCACTTGGGAAATGAACGGTGGTGGTCAAACATCACGTACTCGTGATGCAAATTTCATGCCACTTTGACTTTGTCATCTTCAAATGTTTGTGACATGTTCATGTGTCACCTCTCGTTCATCCACCACGTACAGTTTGATTAAAACCTGACTCTGTAATTCCCATAAATAAATGCACTTCCATTGCTACAAATGAAATCAGCCATCATCCCCAAAACAATTATCAGTACTGTTTAATGTTGGAGGTAGAAAAAAATTTAGTAAATGAACAAAATTTTCTTTTAAATTGGGTTAGAGAAAAAAATTTGCCGTGTGACTTTCAACGTCATCAAAAAATCAATTAATTTATAAAAATATTGCTCCTTTAAACAGAGCAAATTATCAACCACGGGCTGCTGGTGACTATGAAAAACATGTGGTTGAACATGATCAATAAAAATTAAAAATTAAATAAAATTGATAAAAATAAAAACAGAAGGAATCACACATGACACAAACACGTCCAAATCAATTTTCATGTCTTTTTCAAGCACCAACCCTGGCAACCCACCTAACGATAGTCTAGGCTGTCCTGAAAACAATATGACATCCGGCATTCTGTACATTTACAACCATGAATATTACACACAAGAGCACTGTCTTATATTCAGTTTTTAAACATACTTCCTTACCACATGCAGTAATCTCCCAAATTGGATGCATATTTCTTTACCAACTATAATCAGATTGAAGCCAACAAATCACCTTTTATATATTATAAATTGGAGAAATAATTTATATTTTAGTGATCGACGTGGTAAATATCATGTAGATTACCTCATTCGTGTGATAAATATAACATAAACTACGTACCAGGTTAATTTGTAAAAAAATTATATATAACGAAAACTATAATAACTTGAACAGCTAAAGATTTAAAAAGGGGTGGTGGGAAATTATTAAAAGCCGAGAATACCCAAGAAAAGGCACAAGAAGAAATGAAAGTGGACCAAGCACAAGTAGTAGTGGAAGATCAGGGACAAATGGGATGGTGAGATGATGATGGACATACTTTTGTGTGGCAGAATCCTCTTTCACGCAAACATGAACATAGAGAGAGATAGATATACATGTGTCTGTAATGATGAAGAACAGGAAATCTAGCGGAGTGTACCCAAAAGATATATGAATAGATACATCTTCTTCGCAAAGGACAACCCACAATGATGAACAGAAGGAACAATCCCTTAGTGCCTCTGCCTAATTTTTCCTCTTTCTCTTGCTGTTGCTGCTGATGCCTCATAGCTAGGCGCAATGGTCAAAGCCCCCGACCGACCGCCTTAATTGAATGCTGTAGGCTTGCTATGTGGGCCGTGTGATGAGCACGAGGCCTGTAATTTGGCTGTGGTCCTCACTACCCTCTGACACCGTTTTGTAAACTACCCAATGTCGGCCTCCATATTATCTCGCATATATGGGACCCAAAGACATCAGCAAACTATGTAAAGTTCTTGGTACTACACTACTACTCCAGAATCTGACCCAAAAAAAAAAAAAAAAATCAAAAAATCAAAATTTAAAAATGAATGAAGCTTTGGATATTTAGTTTAATTATGAGAGACATATACCTCCATCCTTCTTACGCCCTTGAATTTTTTTTTTTTTTAATCAGTTTCATCGTTATCCCATCATATTGATATGGCAATGTCACTTATTGAACAAAAAAAAAAAAATCAAGAATTGATGGAGACATTGGTGAGATAATAAAGGGATAAAACTAGTGTAGTTTCTAATTTATTTATTTTAAACAATGACTGATGGACGCTATCACGTCAACCAAGTGGAATGAAGGTGTAGTTTTTAGCATTATTCTCCATTTACCGCTTAAAAAGTTGTTGTGTACTTATTTTTAGTAAAAGTTTTTTTTTTTTTTTTTTCAAATTGGGTTAAAGAGAAGTTTTTTAATTCAATTTATTAAACTAATATTTTTGTCCTTAAATCATGTGATTTCTCCAAATTGATCTTTAAAGTTTGATCTTAATTTCAAATTAAATCATAAAATTATAACTACATCAATATTATCTTCTCATGTAGTTCTAAAATTGACTAATGAAAACTCAAAATCAATCGAGGCAGTACGTACTCATTAACAATCTCATTAATTAATTTCTCCAAGGCGTTTGCAACTATTTAAAAGTGCATTGGCAGTCGTGTCCATATTCTGCCATGGGATTCAAATCCACGATCATCCATGATTAGGTAGAAGGCTAAACCATCTCTTAGATTGCACTAAAAAGAAGATACTTTAGGTTAAATTATCAATTATTTTAAAAGTTTAACTGGATAAAAAAAATAATAATAAATTTAATTATTCAATTCATTCTTTAAGACTCTTTTCACGTATAAGTTTAAACTCCTTATCAATAAATAAAGCACACATATAAAATATTTAATTGAAGTAATGGTTAAAAAATTTTGTTCTGCTATCATATTCTAACACTTCGCTATTACTTGACCCACCTGTCCTTAATGAGGACCCTATTACGGCCTGCCATGCCCGAGTACGGCCCATGGTCCCCGGCCAGAAAATTATCATGAATACTACGAAATTTTGAGGTCCTTTTAAATATAAAACCATCAAAGATGTCTAGGAACTCACGTGTCCAGCAAATGTTTCTTATATATATAATAGAATTGTACCGTTAATACCTTTACTTTTTTCTTTCTCCAATCGAGACAGTTCAAACACTATGGAACTAAAACATGCAGATTAATTAGATATTTTCCTCCATATTCACGACAAAATTAAGAACATTACATAAATGTCTCATGGTTTTTAACATTTGAGAAGGGTTAGCTGATCATTTGAAGGTTCAAGATAGTCCGTCGACTGCCAACTTGGCCTTCCAAGGGTGAACTCCAGATTAAGCAGCGGATTCGACGGTGGATTGGAGCTACCAGAAACATGGGGGCCTGCTTTGTGTCCGTCCTCCTATTTGAAAATTAAAGTAAAATTAATCATTAATTTAGTTACAAAGGAAACAACATTAGTTTTCCAAAAATTCAACATGTTTGGTAAATATATAAACATACCTTGGTATCGTTTGTCTTGATATGAGAATATGTCAAAGCAGTTTCATCATTTGATCTGCTCCTGCTGCTTCTCTCCATTCTGCTGATAATTTTATCGAGAAGACATTAACACAAGACAAACAAATATGTATGTGGTAGGCAATAATATACTCAACGGGTAATTGGCTGTTAATAACTAAGAGACTTATTATTATTATTATTATCACAATTGGAATATTGGGTTAATTAAAAAGAAATAAGATTGACAAATGAAAAAGAAATCTCGGAAGAACAAATTGAAAACCTATATATATTCTGCCCACAGAAATGGAACAGGGGGTATCTAGTGCCAGCGCTTTTGGTATGATAATTCACTTATTCTAAGAAAGAGTAAATAAGAAAAAATTTATATATTGGCATGCATTGCTACATAATCAAATAGCTAGAGATGTATATATATATATATGTTGATATCCCATCCATCGGATCAAGCTAAATTATCAGCTAAAGAATTTTAATACTACTCCTTGATTAACATGCAGCTTATATCAAGTACTACTATATATAACACATGGGCAAACTTTTGTCACTCCCAGCATGCCCATATTCAGAAGTTAATACAGCATTGATGGAAGCATAAATCAAATTATACTCCTCCAGCTACATTTTTGTCAGTGTCCAAAGAAATAATGAAGTCGACAAATTGCCGACCAAGGGATAAACTTCAAGTACTGATAAATTCAATGTTCATATTCACAAATTAATCCTGCATGCGTTCTTGTCAGATTCTGCACGGCGATATATAATGAAGTCTACAAAAGGCCAACCAGTAGCGCTGACCCTTGCGGGTTAGGAACAGGCCGGATCATTTCCATTTTGAAATTGAAAATATATAATTATAATTATAATTTAAAATGGGCGCTACACTTAACTTTAAATCATGAATTTCAAATGAATTAGCATGGGAGGAACCTTGTCCTATGGGTTATGGGTTGTGGCATCCCAATACACATCAGATTACAACAGCATTGAGGTTTGAACCAAACCCTTGACTTTTAGGACGTTTTGGGATCAGGACTTCAAATCCAACGGATCAGCTGGGATGTGTATTTGTTAAGAGGATCGAGGGCTCACGTTAAATCACCCCTACCTTAACCCTATAGAAAACCCACCCTAGCTAGGCCACATTCACCAAAATCTATGATGACTTGAGATTCTCGCTAAGAAGTTGCCGCTATTTACACACCATCGACAAAGACGCAGACCCTCTTGTTGGACCAAAAAAAGCCCGCCCGGCATTTGTGAATAGTAATGCATGTATGCACCACAATAACATCATTTCAGTAAATATTATTATATTGCAATGAGAAGAGAAGATGCAGGTGATCGATTATCAGAAAATAAGCGGCTGCTAGCTAGCTAGCTGCAAATGCACTCACCTTTGGAATTTCTGTGGCGTGGTGAGTGGGTTAGCTTCCACATCAACCAGCGCTTGCCTAGGCCTTTGGTTGAGACCAATATCTGTCTGTCCCTGACCTGCAAATATTCATTATAGATAGAGCCATTGCTCTAGCTTTATCAGACACGCATCCAATAATTCACATGTACAAAGGTCAGTCCTAGCCCAACTATTTTTGTTTTAGTTGGGATACAGTGGATCAAATGATACAGTTTTTTGTCGCACTTGGATAACCAAACTTGCCAACAAAGAGAATAATAGAAGAAGAAATAGACCTTTGAGGGGGGGAGGGGTGGAAGGAGGAGGGAATCAATTACCTGATCCTTTGTCAGTGCTCTTCACTGTTCTATACATCTGCATGAACACCATGGAGAAAAAAATGAGAAAAAATGGTCCACATTGTTAAACCATCAGTTACCCTCTAGATGCCCTTTTGTCCTTACCCTTTGTTCTCCTTCCCTCACTACAAATGGATCTTGTCAACATGACATGAATATACAATAATGGTAGCTAGAAGAAGAGCAAGAAAAACAACTCTATTTTACAAGTTCAAAGACATGGAGATTGAACACAGTACACCCACCTGCAAGTGACTCTTCACGTGAGCTAGGGTTAGATCCTTCACATTCATCAACTCTAAGACAGACTTTGGTGTTGCTCCTGTTGACAAGGGAAAAAAAAAGGGGTAAACTTGTCAAGGATAAAACAAAAGATAATCACTGTTCATGCTGAATAAGGGAAAACAAAAAAAAAAACATGAGATAGTTGTCCTTTATTACTTTCATGGCCACCGAGAAGTTCTACTGCGTGGACGAAATGGGCGTGGAGGGTTGTCGTCCATCTCATTCTGGGAGCTCTGACGCTTCTTTTCACTCCTCCAATAAATCTTGCACTTCTCTTGAACTCCCGGCCGTAGATTTGAGGCTTATGATCGTAGTGATGGTGAGGATGGTTTCTCGAATCTGCCATTTCAAACCCTAAGCTTAACGTGGGCTGATCACCAAGACCAAGATTATGAGTCCTCTCTGGGTGGTAGAAGCCATTTTCATGGCTTAAATCGCTCCCGCTGCTTCCAGATTCGGTGGTTGGGCTCCTATTGCTGCAGAGTGGTTTTCTTGTAATTAATCCATCACAGCTCAGTTCCTTGGTTTCAAAATCCGAAACCGAAGGAGGGCTGATCTGCAAGGAAAGGTCGGGAAAGGTTGATGGAGGTATCATTATAGGGTTTGAGCTGAGGAACATGATGGAGATCTGGCTTGTTTACTCAAACACCCCCCCGAGTTCTTAAATTAAGAGAACAAATGAGGAAAGAAAAATAGAAAGCAAGAAATGGGTTGAAACTTGGAAGGGAAGGGTGAAAGGGAAGGGCATCAGCTGTGATTATATAATGAGTGCCTCATGATTTGCATTGGCATATATTCAGAGAGAGAAAGGAAGAGGGGGAGGAGGGGGGGTAAGATAGGCTTTTTAGTAGGATCCTACTAGGGTTAATGGGAAGAGCAAAATATAGACAGAGGTGGAAAAAATAGCAGAGCCTCCTAGTCAGATAAAAAAAAAATGAAGGAAAAGAGAAAGAGAGCAGAGTTTTTCGGGATGAAGGTTTGAAGGAAAAGTTAGTGAAAAGGGGAAGTTCTGTATTTATGGTTGCAGAAAGGGATCAGAGACCTTTCCACACACAGGGTGTGAGATAGAGAGAGATGTTCGTTTTTCTTCTTAATTATCTTCCTTTATAATATGGAATGATAAAGAAAGTGCAGGGATATAGTGGTGGTTCCTGCGGGGAATGGTCGGAAACCGAGAAAACAAATGGGGTACTGTTCTATGGAATAACGGAGTCCCTCTCTCTCCCTCTCTCTCTCTCCCTCTACGTTGATGGATCGCGACCCATATATAAATTCCCTACTCTTCCTGTTTCTACCAGATTCTACTGCTTTTATTATATTTTTATTTTTTTCATGATTTTCTTGAATTGGAATATTCCCATTTCTTTTCATTAAATAGGATTGACTGGCAGGCTAAAATATCCCTGTTCAAAGCTGCCCTTATTGATTTCATCCTTGCGGACGTGGCAGATTGAGAGTTTAGGGTCTTGAAAAAAAATCAATTCAATGGTTATGTTATTGCTCTTGATGCTGTTATGTTAATTGGAAATTTAGGGATTTTTTTATTTTTTATTGAGTTTGGTTTGTTAACGGAACATTAGATGCCTTGTTATTGAATATGAAATGTTCATAACTAATACTCACTTTTCGATGATAGCACAAACTCACTGATTATCGATATGAACATCAGAATTAAAAAATAAAAAATAAAAAACTATCTTGGGAGTCAGTCCGACTATAACTCAAGCTAAACCGACCATAGCCAGCTCTAGGCTAGTGTCTCTCATTCTACATGACCAGGACCTAGTCTGGTCTAAATCCCAATAGATATCGAGCTGTACACGTGCGATCCCAAATCAGTGAAATTGGCCTCGTGAGAAATAAGGATACGAAGGATCGAGGAACTGTCGGAGCGGCTAGGGTGTCCGTCGACACCAGGGTCGCAGACCCACACGCAACTCTGTCTCACCCACGCGCTAGCTTTTCCAATCTTTAAGTGCTTAATGCTTTATTACGTTCTCTGCCTTACCTCTTAATTTTTCTTTCATTCAAATAAAAACAGAGATAATTTATAAGCTTAAATTTTATTTGGCTGAAGATTATTTAAAAATTTAAATAACATGATAATACTTACACCGTATAACAATATATATATAGACACGTTTGTGAAAAGGATGAGATAGATAAGAATCTAAATATAGTTCATAGGGAATATAACGTATTAAACTATGAACGCATTTTCAGCCGACGCTCTATAAGGGAGTCTTTTCCTTAAGTTTATAGAATATGTTTAAAAAATCGCAAAAAATTCCACAACAGACTTCATAAATGAACCCTAAATATTAGAATTGCTACAGTGGAACCCAATGTTTTGGGTTCTATTATTGCAATCCTTATGATTATTAAAAAAAAAAATGATTCTCTCTCTTATCTCATCTCTCCTCTCATGTCTCACAATTCTCTCTCATCTCTCCTCTAATATATATAACATAATTAAAAAAAACAAATATTATAATGATATATTGAATGATTAAGATAAGCTATTTGAATGTATTTTAACATAGGGAATTAAAAAGTAGTTTGAATCCTTAAATTTAGGAAAAATGACGAGAAAACTGCTGGGAATGCTCGATTATATTGGCTTTCTTATATATGTACTATATATCCGAATAATCTACCATTTTAAAATAATGTATGGCATGAGTACTCATGATAGGATGTATTTTTAATTATTATACCAATTGAATTTGATTTTCAATAGCTTATATATCATAACTAGTGAATGATCACCTTTAAGAACGATATTATTTAAACACACAAGAAAAAATTATGATAACCATAAATATTGTTCTTGATCATCAACCATAGAATCCATTCACGTTTTATAAATTATGATATTTCATTGCAAGGATAGTTTCATTTGAAAGGTCAATATTCAAATCTCACATGCTCGGATTGGTGTTTAAAAAGGCTAAGTAGGTAGATCTAGACTTTTAACTCTATTAATATGGGGCTCGGTGCCCTCTCACATGACGCAATTGCACCCAATACTATCTTGGCCGCATCTATCGCTACTCTTTCTTTTTCTTCTTTTCTCTTTCACTCTCTCTTTTTAAAATAAAAATATGAAGAAACAACTCAAAATTGTTTTACCAAAAAAAAAAAAACATCATCATTCAAAACATATTAACAAACCGGATGTGTCAGTGATATCCACAACCACAGCTTATGAACATGAATTAATGGTGGGTCTCGTGGACGTAGACTGGTTGATAATTGTACTGTGTATGATGCAATTGCGGGTCGCACAATAGTGGCAGAATTGTCCCAAAGTGGTGGTATAATTAGCGCGTGAGGTGGAGTGATCTGATGAGCAAGTGGGAGTGGAAGAGGCAAGTGTAATCAAAACCTCAAGGGTTTCAATTCAACGACAACTAGTGTTTGTCCAATCTACAATCTATCCTCTTCCCCAATATTCCCTCTCCGTGTCCAATTATTCCCCTTGGCTCTACACATCTGTCGAGCCCCACCCGCGCGTGGAAATCCTAAAAAAAGACCATATTCCACGGCGTCAACATGGCTCCCATCACGTGACTTATGGACGTGACCTTGTCTAGGCGATAGGCTCATGTTTGTTCTCTTCCTTTGTTGTTACTTTCTCAAACCCCCCCGTTTTGTATGCTGCCTTCTCTGTCTAATTATGCTCGGAACCCCAGGCATTGCTAATCTCTATTCAATTTGTTTTATATCCTCATAATCATTTGTTTAATCATTTGTTAATAGTTTCCGAAGCTGCGGTCAGCGCCTGATGCGCTCTAGATTCTCCGGGAAATGAGAAATGTTTTCTTATTTCCAACCCTCACGTTGGATTAGTATTAATTAAGTTTTGCAGGTGGGTATTATCCGGTCAACATGTCTCCGTATGGTTCCACTTGCAAACTTGTCAAATGCCTTGGGCTATATTCCATATTCCATGTGTTTGTCTTATAACAACACTTCCTGACTTCTCTCTTTCCTGTTTTGGATTTATTTTACTGCTAGTTTCTTTAATTTCTTTATTTTTTCTTTTTTCTTTTTTTAATTCTGACAGAAAGTGCCTCATTTAATTGGTTCTCCTTGAAGCTATCTTACGTGTTGTTTTCATAGGGCATCTTAACTAAAGAAAATGTAGCTTACTTACCGTTTGCCTCTTAATTTAATATGAGGATAGAAAAAAAAAATTCATGTTCTTTGGCTTTTATTATAATCTTTTACAAATTTATATAAGGTAGTATCTTAATGATGAAAAACAACAAATTTGACGAGTAAATTTAATTGATTAATAATTAACATGATAAATGTCGCATAAACGGTCACATCAATTTACAAGAAACTTATAATAAAAGTTATAATATTCTAATAACACTCATATATTTCGTATTAACTCTTGACTTTGTTCTTTTCGTGCATATCAAGCAAGAACAAACATATTTTATGTTATAATTCACCTCTAATTTTAATTAAATATTATATTATACATGTTGAGCCTTATTTGTTAGGATGAAATTTAGACCACGCAAGAAGAGAAGTGAAAGAATGTTAATTAATTAATTAATTAGATCATTTTCTATCACCTAATTAACAATTAATGATTTAACTTATCTGTTGCTTGTGTTTTACTATTTAATGTTGGGCAGATCGATGCTTCACCCGGCAAAAGATGTGGTTCAATTCATTGATACCGCTGTGTTCATCTCTTCAATTCACGTGCATGGCAAGTGGCTTGAATTAACAAATTTTTACATTCTTTAGTAAGATCCAGAGATCGATTTCATTTTCATCCATTAATTTTCTGGAATTTTTTTTTTTTTACTTATCTTTTTAAAAGCTGTAATTTCTCTGGCATCATTATTTAACAAAAATAAAATAAAATAAAATTTTCCCACCTAATCCGAAGAATGGCATGGTTATTCGTGAGATTAGGATACAGCTAAACAAGCATGTGTGGCATTCAAATTCGAATCTGGCTTTTCTCTACACCCTCTCCCCTTCCTTTGAGTATCAGTGAAAAGACAAAAACGAAAGGAAGGAATCACCGAAATCAACGCCGTTTAGGCTGACGTGCACCGGGACATTACAGTACTATATATATTCTAACTGGAACAAATTCAAGCTACTACGTCCAGCCAAAATTTCGTCATGTCGTGTACGTATAATTAATTATATGACTATTTTTATCTTTTCGAGACGAGATGAATTATGTCCACAGATTTAAGAAATCCAAGATCAAGGCTAGCTGACTATATATAGTACAGCTAGTCATTGTCTAACAAATTAATCACAGTGATAGAGCTTATAATGTGCACTGTTAATAAAGCCCACCACATAAAAATTTTGCAAGACAAAAAAGGGTCAAAGTCAAAGTGATGTGTCATTGGAAGGTAACGGTACCACCTATGATGCTAAAGTTAGTGAAGGAATGAAGAGAAAATGAGAAAAAGATTAATTACTTGTTTTAATTAACAGAATTAATTAGATCAAGGCTGAAAAACATGATTATCTAGCAAATCATTGTGATTAGAGTTTATGCGCATGTATATATAACATTAACAACACGATGATGACTCAGTTCTAAAGATTCATCAACAGCTATATATATATATATATGACCCTTTTTTTTCTTTTTCTTTTTTTTTTATCAATAGCTATGACTTGAAGTCAGCTTAATTCTTCAACACGTTTTTTCATAGAAACACTAACACTATGGCCATTAAGAGAAGTGGGTTCATTGCCTCACACACGACCACGTAGCCAGCTAGCTCGATAGATGAGGAGCACCGAGCAAAGTGATCATATATGATTATAATTAACCAACGATGATTAATTAAAAAAAAAAAAAAACTTTGTGATTGAAGTCAGACAATAAGCAAAGTTCACATAATTGGTTTATAATTATTGACAAACAAACCTCAACCTTGTTGTTTTGAAGATTCAAACGTTTTTCTATTGTGGGATACCATCGGCCGGCAGTAGTCCTATGCGGCAAAACCCACATATCGTTTGCTGTCGTCAGTTGATGGGTACGTACCTAGTTAGGGAATTAATCAAAGAAATTACTTGAAATTAATTTTATAATGTTCTCATATATGCTGACTTTTTGTACATTTCTATTTTCTTTTTCTTTTTCTTTTTAGTTATATAAATAAATTGATGAGGAGAGTGCAGAATTAATTAGATGGACTCAGATCCGGAAAGATCCTTAATATGTCACGTTGTCCAAAGCCATAATGAAGTCAACAAAGCGTGAACATTATAGTATTAGGTTTAAGTGTCTGTCTTATGCGAAGATATTTGTCAAAAAAAAAATTTATATATATTATTTTTGGCTCAAAAGCTCTAAAAATACTCGATCAGAGTATTTCTTTTTTAGTTTATATTTTACGTTATTTTTCAAAAAGAATGAAATTTAAAATCTTCCACGTTTCTCGCAAGTGAGGTCCATCCTAGCTCGTATAGCTATAGATGAGTACTCACCTAAAAATAGGGTGAGAGAAAAAATCCACATAAGAGTTTGTTTATCTTTTACTAGCTTGTTGGAATGGGTAGTTTGACTAGTTTCATATATTAGAGTTTGTTTAGGTTTTATTTGTTCAAATGGGTGATAGGGCAATCTAAACAGGCAGGGTAATGATATTATTAGGAGAACTAAAATTCTCTTAAAGTCTTGAATTTGAGATGATCATTATTAAATTTGTATATATTTATAATTTTAAATGTCACATAATATTTGAGATGACTATAATCATTCTCATATCATTACTCAAACAGATAAAGCCTAGGTTGCACATACACTTGTCCAAACAAGTAGAATTCTAACAAACTGTCACATAATTAAGTTGCTTAAATGCAATAAAACAACCTTATTGCAGTGATCTAAATTATTACTTGAAAAACTCTTAACAACTCAAAATGGAATAAACTGAAAATTAATGAGGTCCTTCAAGTGAGCTACAAGGTTGACGCTAACCAACGCTAGCTTATCAAACTTCTCATATGTTGAGATGCAACAGTGTCACTCTATTCACATGGACGACTCTTAGACATGCGATTTTGAATGTCATAAAAGACTTTGACTTTTTTCATTGGTCGTCAATTGGTTTTCAGATAAGATAGTCAAAAGTGCAATTCAACAAATGGTATTAGAGCCAAGGTCATGGATTTAAGTCACAAGACGGCAAGAGCATCACGTTAAGAGGTGAATTGTCGAGGTACAACAATGTCGCTCCACTCACGTGGACGACTCTTAGAACATGCTTTGCCATGTGCGATTTTTGCAAATTCAATATGAAAGCAATTACATAAAATTAATAAGTTAGTATTGCGAGGTCTGACCGGCCAATTTAATCAAACTAATCAAATTATAGTTAATTTATACAATTTTATATTCAAATATCAAACAAGCAATTACAAATTATCACTCCTTAATTTTTCCTCTTTTTCCTTTTTTTTTTTTTTTTTTTTTGTTAGTTGAGATATTATCGAATTAGTTGGACTGTTCCCTTGTCGCGGGACCCATATAAAGGAGGATCATCGTGTGCCTATAACCAGTTCTTATTGGGAATTTTAGAATGGCCACTGAATTTCAGAATGGTCATTTTTTGTTTTCACGGCTGCCTCAATCATCAGAGCATTGAAAATTATGGTAATTAAAAACTTTATATTTGTAGCTTATAATATATGCTTTCATTCGTATTCTTATTTAATTTCAGTTTTTTTTTTTTTTTTTTTTTTTTTTTTTTTTTTTTTTTAAATAAGTAATCATTTAAAATATATATATATATAACAAATATTTTATATTTAACACTCCTTTGAATCTCTAGTTTTACATCAATTTTCATGCCATTTTTATTGGGGATAGGAATTACAGGGTGTATATAGATGGGTTTCATTAGAGGCCTAGCTTGATGATTGCCTCATCGCTTGCGCTCTCACATCTTACTATCATTTTCCCACTCTTGTCACATGGACCATACAAGGTACTGTTTTATACTAATTGGTCTAGAGCTCATCAATGTTTCTCACTTTTCCTTCATTTGACTCTTTCTTTTTTTTTCCCCATTTTTCTTTTTTCTTTTTTAATAAAGAACGCCACTTTATGCTGTCAAATGTCTCCCTTCTCATCTCAATAATATAGTATAAGAAAACCAAACCTTAAATTGTCAACATCGGCAAAATAATTCCCCATTTGCTTTCCAAAAGGAATAACCTGCTCCCATGACGTATATATGGTTTGATCCTCATACTAAATATGTAAAATTATTGAGAATTGACTTGGGTTGAGTTTTAATTGGATTAAATCTGTCGGGATTCAGATATTTATTTATTTTAAAACATGACACAAAAAACATATATATATGTACCAATTCTAACGAGTAAGGGCAGATTGGGAGCTGTCATTCCCCTCGATCTTAACCCTTTTTATATATTGATTATAATTTTATTTAAAACTGAATTCAAGCGAAACCTAAATTATTGTTAAACACTCGTAGAAATGTCATAGGTTGAATGTTTGACAAGAACAAAAAACTATTGATAACATTTTAATTAATATTGTGTGAATAAAATGGGAGTCGTTTTTGTTTGGCTTCGGATGTTCTTTATCAAGAACGGCCTTGTCTACCTGGTGAAGTTGAAAGAAATAAAAAAATTAAACAGAGTTCGTAGAATAATCTTACTTTAAGAAGCATAAAAAAGTCAAATATGATTATTTTTTTAATGTTGTAGTACTGGTTAAAATATCACACCGGCTTGGTTGCAAAAGAATAAAAGTGAATTTATTTATGTCAGTTCCATTTGGTGGATTAGTAAAAGAGAATATATCAACAAGAAACTTTCAAAATGGGAAACGGAAGACACATGACAATATCAGATTCTTACCTTAAAAAAATTAGTAGAATAATGAGACATCATGCGAGGCGAGGCAGAAGAGATCAATAGCCAATGATAACCAATATGTTTTATTCAAACGGTAGTTTTTTGTTTTTTCTCAAACTAAGCGGGAAAATTTCTCCAACCAAATATATATACAAAATTGATATATGGTGTAACACATAATAAAACTCTTAAAGGCGGGCTTCTCCAGCTATTAAGCCAGCCCATTTTTGGCCCAATAAGGCCAGCCCATTAACAATGAGACGTATAAGCCGACTAACCATTATCCACTTTAGATCAACCTGACTTAGGCTGGCTGGGCCTATCTCAGTTAGGCTGGATGGGTCTAATTCACTTTATGGAAACGAGTGCATAGAGCTAATTAAATTGTATCTTAGCATTTGTCATCTAGGTATATTTGTTACAAACATTCATTTTAAGTCATTTGGAAATGTTTTATCATTTGATAATATCTTCTTAAAGGTTTTTATGAGAAATAAAAATCATCTTTAACCATTTTGATTTATAACCGTTTGTATTTATTACTTGGTTATAAGATATAACTTTTATGACCGTTAGTGTTTATTACTTGGTTATGAGATATAACTTTTATGACCGTTTGTATTTATTACTTGGTTATGAGTTATTAAATAAAAATTAGTTTTAATTGATTTTTACCGTTTTGACCGTTAGTCTTTAACAAGTTTTATTGTAGTTTGACCATTTTGTTATTAACAAATGTTTTACCGTTTTTGGTGTTATGACCATTTGGACATTATAAAAAGAAAAGAAAACATCCACAATCCCATGGTAGAGTGAGCTTGCAACAAGAAAGAAAGAAAGGCAAACTCATTTTCTTTATAAAAGAGTTTTGTCCTATTTTAGAAGATCAATTGCATAGAATTTTATTCTATTCAATTTCTATTTTCTCTTTGCGGTTTTTTTTTTTAAGAAGATCAAAGGGTTGTTCTACTAGTCTTCGTTATTGGAAGTGCGTCCTTAACGAAGGTAGACGCTATAGTCTAATCCTGTGAGGTTGCGTGTCAAAGGATCCGATCGCACCGAGTTATACACTCCGGGAGGCACGAATCAACCTTTAAGGACAACGCTCTTGCGTGATTCTATAGCACATTGTGAGATCTTTCCATACTCTACTTTTTATCTCTTGTATTTTAGTTATTTTATTGTTAATTTTTAGATTGCAATGATTTTATATCAATGAGAATTTGTGCACCATCCAAAATTATTTCCAACAATCTTAAAGGTTGATTATGATGGTTGCACAAATATTTTGATTAGTATCATAACAATAGTATTTAAATTTATGAGAAGTCAAATACTATAAAAGTTTGTGGTATACAATTCGCATACGAGAATGATGAAATCAATTCTTGGGTGGAAAGATTTTGTTGTGAAAAATTCTGATAATTGATTTGTTTATCAGAAAAAGAGCTTAATCTCATGTGTAGGTATTGAAAGTGAAAATATTTTAATTGAAAGAGTTTTTGATTATTTGAACTCAAATTTATGTTAATTTAATTTGTTTGTCAAATAATCTTTTATTGTTGGGTTACTATTCTTACAATAAATAGAGTTAAGCCTTTTTACGGATTTGTAGAACTTAGCATTTTCTTTGTTATGTTGTGCTAAGCTTGGCTGGAAAACATCCATGTAGATTAATAATAATAACAATGAGTAGTTTCTCATGGTGTGATGGAGAAAAATACATAGGCATTGCTAAATGTGTGCAGAGAATACAACTTTGCTAAAGATTTTTGCAGGTAAGCTCATTGTAAGAGGAAAAAATGTGGTGCGGGTATTGAGTCGATCGGTTCTCACAACACCTAGTTGGTGTGTAGTGGCGACAATCTATTTTTGAGGATATTGAGTAAAATCGTTGGCTCCACTGTGAGTTCTTAAATTATGATTCATAGATCTTGATTTATATTTTTCAAGACACGATATACAATTTCATTTATTAAAAGAAAAAAATCAAGTGATGAAGGTACTACTTGATTGAATTAAAATTTATATTATATGAATATTGAATCTGATAAGTGATGAACCTCTGGTTATTACTCTATTTCAAAATTGAAATAGCATCTAGCATTTTTAGTAGCAATGGCATGCTAGATTAGCATAAATACATTAAGTTATTTGGTAATTCCTCATCTATATCATTCAGTTTTTTAATTTTCCTGACATGATGGTTCAGAATAAAATATAGGTGATTATTGGTGTTCCTTTATATTGATGCTCATTTGATATATGATAAATTTATCATATCATTAAATTGATACCAATCTCGTATTTATGACAATGAGCCAATAATAGTTGATTATTATATGGTTGAGCATGATACCTTGCATATTTATTGCGGCTTTAGTTAAAAAGATTTTATTTTAAAATCTAAATAGAACTTGAAATATGCAATCCCTATATATATAATATATATAAGGATCATGTTAAAAAATCACAAGTGATGATTAATATTTTTAAAAAAAAAAACAGCTTTAGAACTGTCAATTGACAGAAAATAAAGAAGAGGAAGTGACACATCATACTTAGAGAAAGATGAGCTCATAGAAGTCATTTCTTAAAGCACTTGTGAGCTATTAATGAAAATTTATTTTCTTGTGAATATTTGGTTTATTCCATTAATATTTAGCATGATAGATTTATACATCTAAATCTTGGCTACATCAAGGGGATGAAAAGAAATTAGAATATTGGAATAAATGATGAATTCTATAATTGTCAGTTTTGGGTTATTCACCAAACTGTGGGGGAAAGCCATTATTTTGTTTGTCACATTCATAAGCATTGTTTGGAATACCTCGAAGTGTGGGGGTATTTAACAAATGTTATGTTACCCAAACCTAAAATGAGGAAACTTGGTTTTAAAACCTATGATTGTGATTTTATTGGTTTTACATGTAATAGTTCATGCTATAGATTCCTTACTATCAAGAGTGATGTTTTAGATTGCAATGCTATTATTGAATCTAAAAATGCTATTTTCTTTGAGCACGTGTTTCCTTTGAAAAATAAGGAAAAATTCTTTCATGAATTTTCTGTTGCTTCTAATAAATTATTGGTGATGTATAAGAATTGAGAAAAAAGCAAGCGGGCTAGAACGGAAGGAATCTCGGTAAAGATTGTATTGCTTATATTGTTGATAATTATTCAATATGTTATGATGAAGCAATTAAATCTCTTTTTGATGCATTTTTTTTGGTTAGAAGCTATAAATAACGAATTTGAATAAATTATGTCTAACCATACTTTGGAACTCGTTGAGTTACCTTCTAAGAGTAAATCAATTCGTTATATATAGGTGTTTAAGAAGAAGCTTAAACCGGATGATACAATAGATAAGTACATGGTAGACTTGGTAGCTAAAAGCTACAAGTAAATGCAAAATGTTGATTAATTGATACTTATTTTTCAGTTACTAAAATTGCATATATTGGAATGTTATTTGCCATTGTTTATATTTATAAACCTGTTGTACATCAAATGGATGTCAAAGTTATTTTTCTAAATGATGAAGAGATTTATATGGAGCAACCCGAGGGGCTAGTAATCCCCGGTCAAGAATATAAAGTGTACAAACTGGTGAAATCCTTGTATGGATTAAAGCAAGCTCCTAAACAATGGCGTTTGACAAGGTGATATTGTTTAATTTATATTTGATTAATGATGCAAGTAAATGCATAACAAGTTTTACAACAATGAATGTGTCATTATTTGTTTATATTCATGACTTGCTTATTTTGTGAACTAACATTGATGTTGTGCATGAACTTAAAAGATTTCTTGCATCTAATTTTGATATGTAAGACATAGGTAAAGCGAATGTCATGTTAGACATTAAGGTTATTAGAGATAATTATTACATTATTTTATCTCAGATATATTATGCTCGAAAGATGTTTAAAAGATATGAGCACTTTGATTATCCGCCTATGTTTACACCATATGATTCAAAAATATATTTGGTTAAGAATCACGGTGATTGTGTTTTGCAAGAAAAATATGCACAAATCATTAATAGCTTGATGTTTTGACAAACTGTATATGCCTTGATATATATTACATATATTGTTAGTAGATTGAGTAGATATACTCATAATCATGGTATTGAGCATTGAGATGCTATCTCTAAATTGTTGAGAAACTTTAAAGGCACAATTAATTTTGGTTTGTCATGTTGTGATTATCCTGTTATATTGAAAGGATATTGTGATGCTAACTGGATTTTTGATTCAGATAAGCAAAGCCTACTAGTGGCTATGTGTTTACTCTGGCTAAAGGAGTTATCTCTTGGAAGTCCTTTAAAAAGAATTGCTTAGCAATGTTTACTATGGAGTCAGAGTTAATTGCCTTGGAGAAGGCAGGAACTGAAGATGAATGGCTAAGAACCTATTGGTTAATTTATTTGTCTTTATAAGCTAACACAGTTCCACCTATGTGTTTATTGTGATTTTCAGGCTGCTAAAGCTCGAGCAAATAATTTATAATAAGAAAGTGCACAATATTGTGAGGCAGCTTATTGAGACCGGTATATGTCCATGGACTTTGTGAGGTCATAAAAGAATTCTACAGATTCTTTGACCAAGCCACTAGCAAGAAGGCTAGTGAGAGAAGCATCGAGGGGGATAGGACTGATACCCAAATCATGACACTGTGATTGATACCCAACCTCTGTGATTGGAGATCCCATGAATGAGGTTTAATGGGAAACGAAGTCACAAGTGAAATGAGGTATGGTACTGTCAATTTATGTTTATTAACTATCTTGTTGAAAAGATTAGTTATGAGTCCATCCCTATGGTGTAAGACAGTACAAGATGCAGAGTGATTAAGGATGAGATTAAAGCTCTTAATGGATCCATAGTCCCTACCTCTTGGGATGGGATGTTCCCTGCACACACTCTTGATGGATACCACCTATATGAGTGTGGATGTGCTATCTCCTATGAGACTTGGGTAGGTCTCTAGAGCGCTCATGAAAGCCATTTTATGGTGTAATAACAAAAGATGCAGAATGAGTAAGGATGAGTTTAAAACTCTTAATGGGTCCATAGTCCCTACTTGTTGGGATGGGATGTTCTCTGCACACATTCTTGATGGACACCACCTATGTGAGTGTGGAGGTGGTGCCGCCTCCTATGAGACTTTGGCAAGTCTCTAGAGCACTCATGAAGCCCAGAGGCGCATGGCCTGTATAAGGCGCCAACCCGCTATAGAACAACCCAATTTTCTTTATTTGATTTGATTTGACTTTTTGTTTATTTGATTTGATTTAATTTTTTGTTTTTGGAGAAAGTTATGTGGATGATAAGTTTGTTTAACTTGTGGATTTGGTTAAAAGAGTTTAACTCTACCACGATTCATTAAGTTCCTACTTATTTATCCTAGGTGTGGTTAAAACTTTCGAGTACCACATCGATGCATGCTTTCAATCTCTTTTTATTCTAATGTTTGTAACATGTGGGGGATTGTTGTAATATTTGTTACAAACATTCATTTTAAGTCATTTGGAAATGTTTTATCATTTGATAATATCTTCTTAAAGGTTTTTATGAGAAATAAAAATCATCTTTAACCATTTTGATTTATAACCGTTTGTATTTATTACTTGGTTATAAGATATAACTTTTATGACCGTTAGTGTTTATTACTTGGTTATGAGATATAACTTTTATGACCGTTTGTATTTATTACTTGGTTATGAGTTATTAAATAAAAATTAGTTTTAATTGATTTTTACCGTTTTGACCGTTAGTCTTTAACAAGTTTTATTGTAGTTTGACCATTTTGTTATTAACAAATGTTTTACCGTTTTTGGTGTTATGACCATTTGGACATTATAAAAAGAAAAGAAAACATCCACAATCCCATGGTAGAGTGAGCTTGCAACAAGAAAGAAAGAAAGGCAAACTCATTTTCTTTATAAAAGAGTTTTGTCCTATTTTAGAAGATCAATTGCATAGAATTTTATTCTATTCAATTTCTATTTTCTCTTTGCGGTTTTTTTTTTAAGAAGATCAAAGGGTTGTTCTACTAGTCTTCGTTATTGGAAGTGCGTCCTTAACGAAGGTAGACGCTATAGTCTAATCCTGGGAGGTTGCGTGTCAAAGGATCCGATCGCACCGAGTTATACACTCCGGGAGGCACGAATCAACCTTTAAGGACAACGCTCTTGCGTGATTCTATAGCACATTGTGAGATCTTTCCATACTCTACTTTTTATCTCTTGTATTTTAGTTATTTTATTGTTAATTTTTAGATTGCAATGATTTTATATCAATGAGAATTTGTGCACCATCCAAAATTATTTCCAACATAGGTTACTAACATTTCATTATTATCGGAGAATGATAAAAGTGTCAACAAGAAGTGAGGACTACTAAATCAAGTTCTATTAGTCCTTGAGCCTCTCCATCGATCAACAATGCGCGGAAAATCATTTTTTAAAAGAGAAGAAAGTTAGGTCATTTGGATGTGTGTTCTTAGACCTAGAAGTAGCCTCGGCTAAACTCCCAACGAAATACTTTAAGGTTTTATTTCTCTTTGTCTTGCCGGTACTTTTAGTTAAAGGTTTTGGATCACGAACAACTAGTTGTTCATCTTTATAATACACATGATTCAAACATGCATTAAAAACCACATGTGAGAATGCATTGGTCATGTCTGGAAGTCGGTTGAATATACTAGATTGTAGGTAAACTACGTCCATTTTATTCATTGGTAGTGCCTGGAATTCTTTCCCATCGTTGCCAAGAGATGGAGAACATGTAGCCCAACAATCCTAGGACGGCCACAACCAATTCATAATTGGGCCCAGTCGTTTGTCTAAAATCAGCTCCAGTATACGCTAATCAGATCAAGTGGGCTTGGCTTCAAGCCCATCGCACTAGCCCGCTCAAAGTGGTTTATTTCATTAATTATCAAACAACCAAGGTTTCTTCTATAACCAAACACCATCTGGCCCTCACTGGTTGCACTGGACTTCAGAGAAAGGGATTTGAGACACAGAGACACGGAGAATGACGGTGTTTCATTTCTTCAACTGCGCAATCCTCACATTCGGCCCTCACGCCGTTTACTACTCCGCCACGCCATTGTGAGTTCCGCTTCTCTTTATTTCATTCGAAGCTCAATTCCATGTCTTTGTTGTAACGGAAACCCTAACCTTACTCGAATCCCGATCTGATTATTCGACATTGGATGTTTCATAATCTCCATGAATTTGGAGGTTTGATTAAATTTAAGAAAAATCGGTCTATTGCTGTTGTGTCGATATGCAAATTGGTGTTGCTGTAATAAGTATGCGCGTGCAGGTCCGAGTACGACACGCTTGGTACCTCTGTTAAAGCTGCTCTTGTCTATCTCGGAACGGCTTTAGTAAAGGTTCGTCGACTTCGATTCTTGTATTACTCGGTGTCTTCAATTGAGATTCATACTTATGCCTTGTGTTTATGTTGACAGCTTGTTTGCCTGGCAACCTTTTTGAAGGTGTCGGAGAATGATAGCTTCGATCCGTATCAGGTAGTTTCGTCTTTCGCTTATGAATTGATTGAGGGAATACTAGTGGTTTTGTTTATTGAATCCGTGGCTTATGGATTTCCCTCCAATCCTTTCCCGCGTTGAAACTGTGTGCCTGTATCTGTATGTATATGTTCTTAGCATGCTAGGATCACTTATGGATGCAAATATGGAGCAATCTTCGGTAGAATCAACAAGTTTGCAATTTTGCTATATATATTCGTAGAAGTGGAGAGTGAATGGATAAAAAAGGATATAATTCTCTGTCTGTGTGTGTGTTTGGGAGGGGAGGGAAAGAGGGAGAGTTCGCCCGAACGATGCACTGCTTGTGTCACCTGCTAATTGAATAAAATGATAATATCTTTGTGCATCTCTTGGGTTTTCTCTGCTATTCAGGCATTTACATGGATTAAATAATCTCATATCTGTCTTAGCTGCCAGTGTATTTGTGTATGGGAGAGACAGAGAGGATGAGCGGTGTTTGAGGATCTAGATCAACTGTTGAAAACAGTTAATATTGAAGATACAAGAAACTATAACATGATTATATTCACTGCTTGTTAAGAATTTGCTGTTTTGGAGTTTTGTTAAGAATTTGCTCTTGATTGCTCTTTGGGCAAGTTGGAGTGAAATAAAGCTCCAGTATAATGTTATTATTTTTGCATTAGAACACTAACTTCCTTATTGAATATGAATTTGAGTCGTTAAGTGTAAATAATTAATGGCTTTCATTTACAGGAACTGTTGAAAGCTCTAATTGGTTTTATAGATGTTGCTGGGCTTTACTTTGCCTTGACTCAGTTGACTCACAGGAACATTTCTCAAAATCATAAATTTCAAGCAGTTGGACTTGGTGAGTCAAAGATTAACTTAACTTATTTCAAAAATCAGTGGCTTATTCTTTGGTTCCTAGATCAACTTCCAAGCACTAGTTTCTCTCTCTCTCTCTCTCTCTCTCTCTCTCTGTAACTGCATATTTGTTGACTTTATTATTAGGGCTATGACACCTTTTTACCTGTTGGTAGGGTGGGCTTTTGCTGATTCTGTTCTGCATAGATTGGCACCTCTTTGGGTGGGCGCTAGAGGACTAGAATTTACATGGGATTACATTTTGCAAGGCATTGAAGCAAATGCGAATCTGGTACATTGATTTCTTCTTGTTTCTAGTGTATTGTTTTGTAGCTGCAGCTTCGGACAATATCCTTACTTCTAGGCTAGTGATTTTGGACAAATAATATCCAGTTTGATATTCCAAAGATTCATGTAATGATCTTATAATGGTCAGATTCCAGGAGATCACATTTAGTCCTTTCGTTGAGTTAATTTTCTATCTTTGTTGGTTACTTTTCCCTGTCTTTTATCTTTCTTTATTTTTCATTTTTCTGGCTTCCTTTTCTGAGTTCAGGTGTTGATAATATCTCTTGCTGCATTGGGATCTTTGATGTGGCTCCGGAAGAACAAACCCAGGACTCTGATTCCCATAATATATGCATGTGCAGGGATTGTGGCAACCATGCCATCCATCACAAGGTCTGCTCCACAACATCCCTTGTCATAGCCTCTTAAAAGTTTGTGTCTAATTTGCATAACTGAAAATTGAGGCGTTACTCTAACACATTAAAACTTGAAACTTTTATGCTCCTGGCTTCCTTAACAACTACTGGTCAGTATGGCTCCTATTGCAAAATGCACTATTTTGAGTCATTCATTCTGTTTTCTGGGTTAGAAGACAGCAAAGAAAACAAGGATTACAGGGGAGCATTCCCGCTAAAAATCCTGTAATCTAGGGAAGAGGGGAAGGGAATGGGAATGCATCCAGAATACATCATGGAGGCAGCCCATTTGGCACACAAGTGGGCTTAAGAATTTGCTCTACGAGGGTTCTTAGAAGCAGAGCAACAAATAGAAGAGAGAAGATGAGATATATATGAGATCACTGGATGCATCCGCCAGTTGGATGAGAGAGAGCTGCAAGCAGGTATTGATAACCACCAAGGAGTCCCCTTCTAAGATCAGGTTGTTGAGGCCTAAAGGAAGGGTTTGCTTTGCCACTAAGATAGCAGCCTGTGCTTCAGCCATAGTTGGATCACACTGGGGTTGGATTTGGGTCCAGGCATGAAGAAAGCCCACATATGAGTTTCGGCAAACCACTTCTGTCACTGAGAAATGGTCCCTAATGGCCGCATCATAGTTTATTTTAAGAGAACCCTCAGGAGGGGAAGGTGTCTAAAGATGAAATTGTTAACTTGCCAACGTAGATGAATTGTATTAGGAGTAACACCTTCATGGACAGCTCTATTCTTAGCTTGCCATAGGAAATCTAAAGCAACAGAATCCAAAATCTGAAAGTGAATAATTTCTGCCTAATCAATACCCAAGAGAGGTTAAGGGTGAAGAATAATCCGAATCCATTCCACAATTGGGCAAGGAGAGAACTTCAAAATATCAATGGTCTAAAACCCCTCTCTCCAAAGCCCTCGAGAAAAATGGCATTCAGTAAAGAGGTGTTCTAAAGTCTCTGTGCATGTTAGGTAGAGGGGACAAAGAGAAGCTTCATCAGTAAGGTTCAAACTGTTGGAGATTTTTCTCTAGAGGGCCTTCCAATCTGAGTTGTGCTGCAGGCAGCCCTAGTTTGGAGTGGCCAAGCTTAAGGTATAAGGTAATTTAATGGAAAATTCTGTCCAAGGCGTCAAGTGTCTGTATAATTCAATCATCAAACAATGAAGAGGGAATATGGATGTCAAGAATCACGTCCACGAGCCACATGTTATAAAAAGCTTGGGTCTCAATGGCATGGCCAAGTGAGGCTTTTTTTGTAAAATAATAATAATAATAATTTAAGAGCATAATTGTATTTTCACACATTTGATAGGGGTATAGACAATTTTTCAGGCACACATGGATCACGTGATCCCATTTTCCATCCAAGTTGGTAGAAAATGTGAACGGAGGAGGCAAACTTTAAAGTGTTGGGTAGTTTGAGGGGGCCGATCAACACTTTTCAAAGTCTGGTGGGGTAAGTGCACATCCGGTGTCATTTTGAGGGGAGTAAGTGTAGTTCCCTAAAGAAGCTGCTTGAGGTTCAGAAGCCTTGGATTCAAACAAAAAGTAAGGTTTGGATTTCTTTTTCCTCACTAATGCCCAAAGGGATTGGGACGCCGAGGGTTGGAAAATCCCTTGGCAGTTTCCAATAACCTCTCGGCCGAGTGAGAGCAAAGTGTGGAGTTGTCTTCTGGCCACAGTGCTTGTTGCATAGCCTGAGATGGAGAAATATCAGGGGTGTGGCATCAAACAAGTTTGGCCTGGACAGTTCTGATTGCCTTTTAGAGGGGTTGGGGTGAGAGGAAAAGGGTGATTGCCTTTGAGAGGGGAAGTGTGTGTTGAGAGGTATTCTAGAGGAATGGAAGGTGCAGGGAGGGGGGATGTTGGCATGAAGGAGGGTGAGCTGGTGGAGCATAATGGGCTATAAGGTTGTTGAGACAAAATTGGGCTATGGTTGAGCATGGATGGAGGCAACTCATCTTTAAGGGTGGGCATAGAGAGATTGTTTGGACTTGGAGGGGTCACGGGCAAGCTAGGCTTGGGGTTTAATGCTGGAGAGGGTGTTTGGGTTTTCGAGCTCAAAGACTTCCTAGATTTTTAGTGATCGTCGAAAGAACCAACCTAGTCCAGGCTGGCACGTGGTAGTGAATATGGGAAATAAGAGGTAACATGAAAGGGAGTTTCTCTGCAAGTATTATATTGAGTTGTAACTGGTGAGCTAGAGGAGAGTTTGGGGAGATCCGGTGGCTGTGATATGAAGATGGGCCAGGTGTAAGGTTGAGATGGGTTCTTGGTTGTGTGGGGGATGGCTTTGAGATAGGTGACTGACAGACGCGTGGTTGCTTCAGTGGGAGGTTGACTTTCAGGGATTTTGTCAGAGAAACATTAGAGAGTGGGTAAGTGAGGAACGAGCTGGGGCTAAGTTAGGTGAACGCTCAACAAAAGATAAGGATGGTCCTCCTTTGTAAGCTTTGAACTCAATTTTGAGATAGAGAGCTCTAGGTGGAATTCAATTCTTTGTGACGTTGGTGGATCCACCCTCAAATGGGCCCCCATATGCATATCCAGTGGGAGAGATAGGGAAGAGGGGACAAGAGCTCATGGGTGAAAGATGGGAAGGGTGCAGAGAAAGTAGAAGCGTAAGGGTGAAGAGAACAGGTCTCTAGGAGGTGCTCCCCGGGAGAGCAGGCTTGAATAACTTTCATGTTTGTTATATAAACTCTATTGGCTTGGGTCATTCATTCTGATTATGCCAAATTATGATTTTTTTTTTTTTTTTTTCACTTGCAGCTATCTAAGGCGAGGTTTGGGCTGGCACTTTCCAAAGGTGGTAGGGTTTGAACTGTTCACGTCATTGGTGATGGCTATTATTAGTTGGCAGCTCTTTGCCGCATGTCAGAGACCCTCTGCCTAAGGAAAGCCTATCGTTCCTCCAGATATTGCTGACTGTAAGGCAAAGAAAGGTCCTCAAGGCAGCTTAATTTCTCACAGGACCAATTCTCAATTATATCCCTTAAGATGGCTTCGCTGTTTTGCCTGAATATCACGTTGTTTTTTATGTGGTCTGAGAAATTTATTGATCTATTTTTCTCCTTATCGTGACACTTGAGAGTAGATTTAGGGATTCAGAGTTTCTGCTGTGTAACCTCAGATAAATCTGTTCAGATAGAACTCATCAAGATTTTGGATGAAAATTGAGGTAAGTAGGCTTTATATTCCATGCGCTCCAGCTTTTGTGGACCTTGCATCTCTGACAGCTGCACAGTCGACATAGTCACATAAGATATTGAACTTCATTCTGTTTTGTTGCACAAACCTGACAAGTGACAACTTCAAAGGCACCCTCTGAATTCAACCGTCTAAAATTCGAATCTAGAACTGGCTAACCATAAATGAGAGGAATTGATCTTCTCAATTTCAAATGAAATAGAAAGAATTTATTTGACATTCTAAGATTTTGTTTACGGCGTCTAATGATGTCTTGTCATTATTAGATTCGTTCGATTATAAAATGAATCTTCTCTATTTTGCTTGAAATGAAGAGGAGCCTAATCTCAAGATTTCTTCACATCTTCTGTGTCTGACAAATTTAGGGAAGCCAATGCTCTACACGTCAAAATTTGAAAGACGCAAGCTATTCTGTTGGTAAAATATATGGCAGTCCAATAAAGCTTCAAAAAACTACTAAGCATGATCATACAGCTAAAATAATAATAATAATAATAATAATAATTCTGCACTGATACAAAGATAGATAAACACATCCGATGATTGGCAGCAATGGTGTGGCCAGTATTCTGGCTTCCATCTTTCTTCAACAACCGTTTGTTACTCTTCAGACTCCTCCACAAAAGCTTCAATTCGAAGAAGAACGAATCCAACCGCAACCCCAATGAGCGTAAGAACGTTCATTATGGCAGCAATCTTGAAGATCTCATCCGCAGCATTGCACGAAGAAGAGAGTGCTCCTCCTCTTCCACCTCCACCTCTCCTCCTACCATCTGATGTTGCTCTCAATGAGCCGACCACCTTAGCAAAGCACTGCTCGGTGCATTCGGGCAAACCAAGAGATACCAAACTGTTGTGAGCTTTGAGACCTCCAAATGAATTCAGCGCTCCTATGTACACCACGTTCTTCATTCTCTTCTGGGTCTTGCTCATCATAGCTCCGGCGACCGTTGCTGAAGCGAGGGCAGCTATTGCTATGGCCATTGCTAAAAGCCTCCCACAATCTCTATACACAAACTTTATTAGGACAAATTATGTACCCAAAGTAAGTGAATTTGAGGTATTTATCGATTACCTGTTTACGGGATTGGATTGAGAAAAGGAAGAGGGAGGGGGGATCAAAACGACACTTTTGTCCCAAGGATAAAGAATGAGTTTGGATAAGGTGAGACGAATTTTGGTTGGCTGACAAGAACTCACCTACGTGCTACGTATGTGGCTTTTGGCTGATCCTCTACAATGGGCAACACCCGATTGATATGAGTATCAGATATTCACGCTTCAGCACGTAGGCATAGTTCCTATTAAGTATAAGTGTATAACCGTCGACTTGAAGCAACTATATATATAATAAAATTAGAGTAATGCTAAAAATTATATTTTTATTACACTACTATCTCATCTTGTTGATGCGATTGTGCCAATAAGCCCTTGTTAAAAACGAAAAATAAATAAATAAAATTAATGGCTAATTGACATTGCCATGTGAGCGCGATGAAATGGTAATGAAATAAAAGTCATTTATAATTTTACTCATAAAATTATGTCCACTTTGTTTTGAAAGTAATGTTATACACCACTTTTATCCCACTTTATTGATTGGCACTATCAATTAATCTTTAATTTTTTTAAAAAAAATATATAAAGGTTATTGACAATATCACATCAGCAAAGTATAGGTTTTAGCATTTTTCTAGTTTTGATGTTTGCTAAAAGCAGTTTTTTAAAAAAAATGGCAATAATACCCCATCATCGTTGCGTTTTCAGACAAGAAGATTGTTTCACTGATGACAACCATACACTTCACATTCACAATTCCTTTAATTGAATGTAACCATGCAGGAAATTGGCAAGTGTTCAGTCTCAGAATGAGCAAATTCCTCAATAAATCTTACAATATTAAAATCATAACGATAAGCACCCACATCCAACAGCATAAAAGAGTTCTACCATACAAATTTGAAAAGTTTTTCTTCTAAAAAGAAAGGAGATTGGAAGGAGGCTTCCATCATTGTCCAGCACAACACACAGATAATTTAGCAAGCAATAGCTGTGAGTTATGCAGAAACTAAACTAGATTTAAAATTTGTACATGCACACAAATTAAAAGAGAAAATGAGTTGCACATAGCAACACCGTCCCTCCCTAATTTATATTCACCAAAGTTCTGATCTTTTTTACATGTGTCATGAAGAAGGCTTATTGCCGTTGCATGACACAATAGCTAATTCATTAGGTGTAGCTGCTCCACTCTGATGGTCGAGCCCTTTTTTCCCATTCCACGATATATGTACGAGCATTTCACATTTGCCAACAAGTTCAAAAATGCAGATATCTCCAATCTTAACATCATTCCCCCGAACAAACGCCATCCACCCTCCGCAAAAGGTATGCCCCATTCGCCCTTTCGAGTCTGGGACGGAGTTCACCGTCCAACATTTCCCTTTTAAATTACGAAGCACAATCTCAGTTTTGCAGTTAGGGAGATGTGCAGTAGAAAACTGGTATGGGATTTTCTGCAAGATAATAACCATTTGGTAATACAAATTGATGCCAAAAACAATTTTCAGAAAAAGAAACTACAGGAGAATGTGCAATCATGGATTTAGAAGACTCACCAAAGTATATGAACCACTGATGTTGAACTGTTTCATGATCCTCACAAAATTGGGAAAACAAGAAGAAAAAGAACGAGCTGCTCTTTCTTCATCAATTGCTAACAGCATTCTCATACTGCCCCTATTTTTTGAGCCTACTTCATCTTCTATGCCTTTTTTACTCCGGACAGCTGTGTCTCCATTTAGAGTTCAGAAACTGACTTAGAATGGAGAGAAAAAAAGAGGGATGGTTTTCTGAATGAATCTTGTAGATGAAAAATATTCAGATTTTTTTGGGTGTATGATTGCAAACAAAATAATATAAGAAGTCGCTTCTAAACATGGTGAAAAACGAAAAACACTAAAAACTAATATACATGACTGAATGTACACAATGAAAACTTAGATGCATTCCAAGCTTAATCTTTGACCAGAGATATATAGCATCCGTGGCCCAACCTAGCAAGCAATTGACTGAGAGAAGGTGGAAGTCAAAATCTTTGGGTGGAGACAACGATCCTTCTATTGAAATCAATTCTTAACTACAAATGCCAATAGAGATATAGTTAGATCCTTACCCAACTTTTTGTTGGCAGTTTTTGACTGAGAGCAAACTGGAACTTTGGCATAAGTCTTTGATGCGCCACATTGTTTTTTTACATCAATAGAGAAAGGCGATTCTTGACGTCTTTTTGATGGTTTAGGAGATTTCCCCCTTGTTTTCTTTGACAAACCTTTAAGACTCTTATGTGAAGTGACAGCACGCCCAGCACTTGGCCTACTACTAGCGACTTTTCCATTTTGGCAGTCTAGCTCTTCCCTTCCAACCCCAAAAACATGAACGCGTAATTCACACTCGCGTACAAGTTCAAAAATGCAGATATCTCCGATCTTGATGTCATTACCACGCACAAAAGCCATCCATCCACCACAAAGAGTATGACTTGTATTTACTCTTGTAGTGGGCACAGAATTCACAGTCCAACTTTCTCCTTTCAAATTCTGAAGGACAATCTTAGTTTTGCTGTTTGGAAGATGTGCCGTTGAAAATTTATATGGAATATTCTGCATGACAGAAAGCAGTTAGATAAGAGAAATCGACGAAAAGGCCAGCTTGCAGAAGAAAGCAACAATAAGCTGTAAGCACATTAGATTAATGCCAGCTGGATGAGAACCCTTAATAACCCTCAACTGCCTGAAGAAGTTGCATATGCAATAGAAAAAGGTAAGTGCTGTTAAATGCCATCCAAACACACATCTGAACAAGGAAAGGATGAAATTCTTTGTTACAACCATAGGGCTCAATGGTGCCAGGGCTTAATTGTGCCAGATTTAATACATAACCAAGTAAGAACTGTAAATCTCCTCAGGAGAGCAGCAAGTTTCTCAGTATAATGCAAAGTTAGATGGTGGATGGGTTGTGATATTTGTTAAGCAACAGTTAGGCCAAAATATTGGAGTCAAGGTAGAGTCTTCAAGATATGGATGTGAAAGAAAAGATTACCTGGCCAAGAAAAGACCTTCAGTGATATAACATATCATACGACTACAATTTTTTTAACCTTTATCTAGATTATGATGGGCTTCGTAGGGGGTACTTTGATGGACAAGACACAAACTTATGAAAAAGATAATTCATTTGAAAAATATAAAATAACAAAAACAAAGGAAACAACCCACCAGCGTATATGAACCACTGACATTGAAGCTTTTCATGATTCTGACGAAATAAGGGAAAGAGGAAGTGAATGATTGAGCTACTTCATGTGCTGACAACATTGACATACAACCTCTACCGCGCATGTACACATCATCCTCTTTGCTGACTCTATTATTGATGGAGGACTTTGTACTGAATGGAACGATGTCCAACACTGCAAGCAAGAATTTTATACTTTCATGAAATGTTTCTATACATAAATATATAAGTGCTCTTCTACGCGGTTAAAATTTGAGTATTCAACCATGTAAATTATGCTTTCTGCACATATATTGGTATACCATTACTCTGCAAACTTACTCTTTTATGCTTTTAATTTAATAAAAAAAATAATGAGCTCACATGCTTTATTTTACAAGCAGACTACTAAGGAAACACGGAAAAAGTAGCAGAATTATCAGGTCCTTAAGCCACTTGATTCTTTCTGTTGTGGAAGGCAGATTCTTGTCCTCAAAACCCAATAAATGTACAGTTGGCTTCCTTACCTCGCTTTTCTTTGCAAGCTTTAGATTGAAAGGACAAAGCAGAATTCCTCAGTGGGCTACCACAATGCTTTGGTTTTTTGGAGTAAATTTCTTCTTGACATGGTCTAGCCGCAACTGTGACCTCATGTCGGCATCCTTCCCCATCAGACATAACCACCTTGCCTTCCTGGTTCTTGTCTGTGCATTCTAAATAGAGTTGCGAAGAGCTCCCTCTCAATTTCTTAGGCACACCTTCAAAAATCTTTTCCGAACACGAAGCAGCCTCCTCTCTTTCTCTTTTCTGTCCCATACTTATATCAAGGTTACTAGGATCTTGACTGCATTCAGAATGAAATGCAGCTTCTTTCTCACATGAACTTTGATCAAAAACTTGCACAGTGAAATGCAACTCACCGTTATATCTGAAAACCAAAAGATCACCACATTCTATAAAATGATCCCTCAAAAATGCTGGCCATCCATGGCAGAGGAATAAACCATCATTCTGCTGAATTAACTCAACATGCCAAGTTTTCCCGCTAGGACCCACCAACGTCACTAGTCCAGATGTTCTGCCTTTCATATGTCTGATAAACCGTACAGGAATTTTCTGTGACAGATTTGAATTGTGCCGCCATCCAAACATGCAACACAAATTCCATGAGACAGCAAATCAGCAATAAAAAATAGTCACAATATGTCTATTATGCTCCCAAGTGGATGTTAGGCAACCCAACATCTCTTAGCAGACTGGAATTAGATACGAACAACACATTCTCATATTTAGCATATTTTGGGGTACTTTTAGATGCAATTCATGATGAATGACTCCCAACGATCTTTAGCCTGAATGGGTAGCCTAACTACAAAATTGGTTCCATTGCCATCCTGCAGTAAGTAATATGGCATGCCGAGTAATGCTAGATACCATCTTTTTATCCTCCTAAAATCCTCCTAAAGCTGATATGGCTTTCAAAATCACCATTGGATCAAAATTCAAGTATAATTCATCTAAAATTTAATGGTGATTTTAAAAGCCACATCAACTTTAAGAAGATTTTAAAAGGATAAAAAGATGGTACCTAGCATTACTCATGGCATGCCACATTACTTATTGAGGAAAATGAATTACCCAGTTATAATAATGCTTTTTAACTTTTCAAAAGATCAACGTAATGTGCAAGAGATGGAGCATGGGAGACGAAAATTTGGAATAGTAACAGACCATGGACTATTATAGCTTTCACGTATTCAGTTTTTCTACCTTTTTCCTAGCAACCAAAAAGAACATATTCGAGGAAGAAATAATGATTTTGATGGCCACCACATTAAAGACTCTAGGATGGAATTATAGCAAACAGCTACCAGAATGCAATATTTCAATAAATAAGCACCCAACTTGTATAGCTAGTAAAGGCCAGCCCTATCATATTTCACATATCTCTATCTTTATCCTCAGAATCATGACATAAGCATTTGGCCTCATAATCTTATAAATATACACTGAAACAAGAAATGTGTGCCACTGCTAGTTTGGGATTCTTGGAGTTTAATTTTTTTAATGTGTTTGTCTTGGCACCCATCTATTTGAGCAATATTTCTATGAAAGGCCAAAACTTATTTCACATTCTACCATCACACTAAGAAAATGAACAGAAAACGAAAAAAAAAAAAAAAAAACTTTAAATGATTTTCGAAGTCTAATGCATTTTTCCTTTTCCTCCTCTCAAATCCCATTACGTTAATATCACCCGTGAATCACATAATTTACTGTAAGATTACAACAAGCAATTAGGGTTTATGACTACCAGTAGACCCTGATAAGCAAGAAGCCAAGAACCTATTCTCAAATAACAATTCCTAACCTCTACATACAAATTAACAGCAAATTTTTGCACTAACCCTACTTGGTCAAGAAATTATGAAAACACAGTAACCCATCTAATGTACATGTGCACAATATAAATAATAAATAATATATATATAAAATGAGATAAAGGAAAACAAAACAAAACAAAAAAAGGAATACCAGTCTTTGTGAGCTTATAATAGAGGAGTAAAAGTCAAAGAAGTAAGGCC
The DNA here is from genome assembly GCF_965113065.1 of Corylus avellana. NCBI lineage: Eukaryota > Viridiplantae > Streptophyta > Magnoliopsida > Fagales > Betulaceae > Corylus > Corylus avellana. Next base: position 26,972,257 of record NC_142496.1, read on the forward strand.
GCCTGGCATTCGGCAACTCCTGGAGAGTTCCTTTTTCCATCAAACTACTTTCTTACACCGAACAGATTCTATGTGATTTTCTCAGTAACCAAACAGCATTCCAAGACTTTCTCGGAAAAAGGAAAGAAAAATGAGATATCAAAATAAAGTACAGAGAGAGAGAGAGAGAGAGAGAGAGTTGGGTTACAGCGTCCGATGGTGATGATCGAATCGAAGCGGTTTGGAGTGCAGTGTGGTGTGTGCAGCTGATCTTGGGAAATGCCAGTGTGGGTGAGGGGGCCACCGCGCGTGTCAGTTTTGGAGCGTGTGATTTGCTCGTGGGATGGGTCTCTGGGTCCTCTGTTCGCCAGGTGGCCCAGATCGTTGTGTTTTCCTGGGCGTGTTTACACGTAGGATGATTAATAGCACGCGATGGAAAGCTGACACTGCCACGTCTGATTTACCCATTGGATCAAATTCAAGCCCCAATTCAATTAGTAGGTGATAAATATTAAATTAACAAATTAAATATATTCAATAGTGGAGATTTAAAGTTTTTTATATAACATAATTTCTATGGATTATTAGGGGTGCAAAGGCGGGCGGTTTTTCGTTAACCGCTCTAACCGCTTAACCGTATTAACCGCTAACCGCTATAACCGCCTAGCGGTTAGCGGTTATTGGGTTTACTAACCGTAACCGCTAACCGCTAACCGCATTTTTATATAATATATTTTTATAATTATAATTATAAAAATATTTATACATATAACATAATCACTTGATCATTAAATCACAATTTTTTTAAAAAAATAATTAAATCACAATTTGAGTATTAATATATTATATTATCATTTATATGATTATATCACATGAGATTGATCATTAAATCATTTGATTATATAATAACAAATTGTACATATATAATATGACATAACTCATAAGTATACCAATTCATACTAATACAACAATTAAATATCTAGAAACTTATTTTCAATGTATGTTATAAACTTATAAGTCTATATATGTTATAAGTCTATATAAGTCTACATATGCATATCAATAATATAAATGTATAATATCAATACTTAATCATATGATTCGATGACAATTCAAATACTTTATTCAAGACTTCAAGTGAATCATATTATTAATGTACAATGATGATATGATTCGTATAATATCAAATTAAGTAATTGACATTGGATTAAACAATGACCAATGTGTTACTTATAAACACAATTTAAGTATTAATGTATTATCATTACAATTTTAGTAATTTATATATTATCACTGTAATTGATATGATTATATCACATGATGACTTGATCATTAAATCATATGATTATATAATAATAAATAATACATATATAATATGACATAACTCATAAGTCATAAGTTTACAAGTTAATCATATGATTCATGTACAATGATAATCACAATTGATTCAATTGAATTAAACAATATATTATTTATAACTACAAGTCTACAATTTAATTAAAGCATTATTAGATACTTTAGGAATTTAAAATTTAGGAGTTTGAACATTACCATTTACCATTAGATATTAAGTTCAATTCAAAGAAAAAAGATTATAAGTAAATATGATAAGAATTTAAATAATTAATCATGTGAATCATATGATATAATTTAATGAGACTATATGATTATATAATATCAAATTAAGTAATTGACATTAGATTCAACAATGTGTCACTTATAATTACAATTGAAGTATTAATGTATTTTTTGAACATTTTTTAGAAAAAGAAATTTAACCATTTTTTGAACAATTTTTGAATTTTTTGAACCATTAGTAACAATTTTTTTAAAATTGAATCATTGATAGTTAATAGTTTTATCCTTCAACCTTTTTTTTTTTTAAAAAAAAAATTATATAGAAGGCAAAACTACATCGTTTTGCACCTGTATATATTCATCTCTTTCTTCCAACCCTAAATCTCACGAAATCTCAAAATCACTCAAAGTTGCTGAGCAGCCTCTCTCAAGTCTCAACTCTCTCAAACTCACCCGCTGCTCATGATCGGCTCAACGAAAATACTGGGTAGTTTTTTTCTCAAATTAGACAGCCAAGGTCAGTGATTTTGGGTTCATTTTCTTGGAGTTTTTCCCGAGCTACTTTGATTTTTGATTTCCTACTATTTTACAATTATTTCCAATGATTTTGGGTCATTTATTGTGTATTTGTTGATTATTGGGGTATGATCGGAATGGGTTTTGGATTATATTGGGCCCAATAAGATATTAAAAATACAAGAAAAAAAAAAATGAAGGTAAAAAAAAGCTCAAAAAGCCCTAAAGAAAGCCAAAAAAAAAAAGCTCAATTTTAAAAAAGCGGTTACGGGCGGTTATCTATTTCGCTAACCGCTAACCGTTAACCGCCTAACGGTTAGCGGTTGCGGTTAGTGAAATTTACTAACCGCTAGGGCGATTACGGTTAGCGGTTATTGCCACTAACCGCTAACCGTAACCGCCTTTGCACCCCTATGGATTATAGAGGATGATTGATTGCCATTTTATCTTCGACTTGGATAAATTGCTATAATTTGTAGAGAAGTGCTAGACAGTCAAAGAATAGGAGTCAAAATTATTTTCAAACTGACGTGGCAAGAATTCTAAACACTCCAAACCGGCTGTTTATAACTTTTTTTCATTTTAAAATTCTTGTCACGTCTATTTGAAAATTTTTTTGGCTCCTACTCTTTGGCTCTTTAGCACTTCTCTAATTTATAAGCTCTAGTTTTTTATGTTATAAATATTGGTACTTACATTTATTTCAAATAGTTAATATGTTTTAAATAATTTTTCATGTCAGTTAAATTATATGAAATTAGTATGATAAATAAATGTGAAAAATAATATTTATCTTATTTTGACAAGGGAAGTGAACTATAAGACAATTTGTGATCATTCTAAAAATATTTTGTCTTTAAGCCATTTTAAGAAAATATATACTTTAAAAAATCTTGTGAGTGATTCAAATAATGTATTTAGGCTTAATAAATGTATGGTTATATTATTGTGATTTCCACGAAGGCTATGATCTTATATTTGAAAAAGCTAATATATATTAGCCTTCTTCCTCCATTTAGGTAACCTAATAGGAAAATACTTGAAGTAATGTAACTATTACAAATTTAGGTAGTGGTTCGCAATTTTTGAAAATAAGCGCCACATATATTGTCACGTGACAGTTTTTATTTTAATGGTTGACGTGGTAGATGTTACTTAGACTGTTAAGCCAATTTGTAAATGTAGTAAATATTATGTGGACCCTTAAAACTTTTGTTGAACTTTCTTCATTCAAGGGGGAGATCTAAAAACAAATACAAATTAATGAGTAGGTTGTCCGTAAAACTGATAGTAATAGCTTAGTGAGCAATGTTGTGAGCACGCCGATTCACACTCCTATCAATCTTGGTGGCAGTCCAATTGTCCATAAAGTTGAGAAAATTGATAGCATTAGAAATAATATGAGGAATCTTGGGTAAGTGAGTATGTTTTTTACTTTATTAGTTTAAGTTCGAATTCTCTAATTCACATAAAATTTATATGCATTATAACAAGATAATCATGCGGTCGGCTGAGCATTCATATTACTTAAAACAAATTATATCACCCATAATCTAAAGCCATGTGAATGAGGGGGTTTTAATATTAGACTTTATTTAAAGTTGTACGTTGAAAATTTTCAATGTTCATTTTCTTGTTTGTGTTTACAACCTCTTGAAATAACATTCTCAAGTATTCAAGTTCCCAGTTCAAATTCTATAGAAAAAGTACAATTACAAACCCTATTCAATGTTATCTGTTTTTATATCACCTACTATTCATCTTCACATTGGACTAAAAAGTCTCCTACAATTCTCTCGATTCAAGTCGTTAATGGTTTGAATTGAATCACATAAACATTTTAAAAACAAACGAAGTTAAATGGTGGTTAAATCATCTCTTAAAGTGGCGGACCACTCTATAATCGATTTGTGGGTAGTCAAAACACACAAAAGGAAATTAAAGAAAAAAAAAAAAAAAAAAAAAAGCATTAAGGAGTGGTCAACCACCCCCAAGCCAATTATGAGGGTGGCAACCATTCACGAAGGGATGGTAGTTAATAGTCAGCCTATCTTAGGGTGGATAACCATCCCCTCAAAGGGTGAAGGGAGTGGTCGTAGTCCGGCCACCCGTTAACTACTTAACTTCTTTTATTATTATTATTATTATTATTATTTTATTTGGGCTTATGTTGCTCAATTAAAAAAAAAAAAAAAAACGTGAATTGAGAGAATTGTAGAAAAGAAAACCCCAATACCAAATGAATCAGTAACATCAAGGGGTCCATTTCAACACCGGAAAGCCCATACAAAATTGCATTAAAGTGGGTCCATTTCCCTTTCCGGTCACCCCCATCATCTTCTCAAAAAACAGACACAGAGCTCAGTTGTTTTAGTGACTATTTTTCGTGTTTCTGGTAAGACGTAAAATCAAAGGCAGCGGTAACCGATTCGACAAAAACCACAGACGCGCAAGGGAAAACGACCACTGTGCTTAAGGCCATCGTTGTATTAAATACACAAGTTTCCTAAGAAGTAAGGACCAGAGTAGTGTTTGGTTGGATTTAACAGACTTTAAAGTTTCCAACCTGGCCAACGCTCTCTCTGAGCCACAGGGACCACCACCACCACAACAGTCCACTAGTCTCCTTAATCATGGACAACCACAACCCAAACCTACTTTTACATTTCTGAAATCTGGCTGGGGCCCGGGCTATATACACTGAATGAATCTTTTTACAGACGCTCTCATTTTACTCCGACCCCCTTACTCCTTGATGCTCTCTCTCTCTCTCGGTCAACGCCACCCCCAATCACCACACTAGAACGGTGGAGTCGAAGACCACCCAATATGGGGATAGTCTGAATGCTCCAGGAATGTTGGAACCAATCCAGAGGTTTGATTGAAATAGCCACGTCACTAAATTTTTTTGGGTGGCTGATGTGATAGTGCCACATTGCACCCCCGCCCTTTGGGAGTAAATGGGGTGAGAGTAAAATTGGAGGATCTTGTTGGAAGTCCCACATTGCCTGGGTATTAAGAAAATTGTCCATTGATAAGGTGAGGGAAAACCTCAACTCTTGAGCTAGCTTTTTCGAGCTAACTTTTGGGTTGAGTTAGGCCCAAGACCCATTTCTAACATGGTATCAGAGCCTAGCCCAATTAATTGGCTGTGGCCCACCGTCACCCATTGTCGCACGTGTTGGCTTGGATGTCCTCCCGCCACACGTGAGGGGGCGTGTTGGAAGTCCCACATTGCCTGGGTATTAAGAAAATTGTCCATTTATAAGGTGAGAGAAAACCTCAACTCTTGAGCTAGCTTTTTCGAGCTAACTTTAGGGTTGAGTTAGGCCCAAGACCCATTTCTAATGGTTCTCTAGCATTTTCCATGGTCCAATACTTATGGGCATTCTCATTTCAATTTTAGAGGAATTTGAGTGGTTTTTCCTTTGCTCTAGTCCCACCTATGTTTAGGCTCATTTTATGGAGGCTAGGGCTGTCTGTCTACTTTAACAAATCGGCCATGGAAGTGTCAATTCCAAAAGACACCATATTTTGTGGCATTCCATGAAAAAGACAAGGAACCAGTCAACTTTCAACAATTTATTATCCTTGAACAACACTACACAATCAAAGACAAAATCCAAAGCAAAACAAGGAGAGGGATTCAAAATTTGTTTGTAGGCTAAGGAGTAGTCATTGATTGGAAAGAGATTCTTCGACGAGAGTCTAGACGAGCCAAACCACCCACCCACCTAACTAAAGAAGCTCACATGATCTGACAAAAGAGTCAGAGACCATCCCCCAACTATTCTCTTTATGGACCAACCAGCCGACCCTACCCATTTGCAGACAACTCCAAAAGCTACTCTTCCCACGGAGAATGTTAAAAGCCATGAGAGCTTGCAGGGAAGAGAACATGAGCTTAATCTCCCCCATGGTTGCCAAAAAAAGGCTATGTTGTCTCACTCCAAAACAACAGTTTCTTAGAGTTCGGTAACAATAATATATATTAGAGTAACCGAATGAGCAACCTCCTACAAGATTTCACAACTAAATGTGCAGACTCCTACAAGATTTCACAGCAGTGATCTAGATATTTAACATGGTTGCCAAAAAGATTTGATATTTAACATGCAGAGGAAAAGAAAGACAGAACAGAATAGAAGATAGTATTTGAACTTCTTCACGAAGATTACAAATGAATATAGTTATATAAAATATATATTTCAGACTGGAAGCTGCTTTCAGACCAACTATCAATTTTATTAAAATTCCATATTACTTCCTGAGATCATATATGATTTTCGAGCAAACTCTACTTGAAACGGAGTACAAAAAATACATTCTTAGATAAACAACAAGAATGAAAAAATCCATCTGCTCGCAAGGAAAAGCTCCTGTGGAGAAGAAGCAAAAGATATAGACCACACAAAACCGTACCTTTGCAACCTTTCCTCTTTGCTTCAACATCTCCCACTGATTCTGAGTCTCACATTTCAACTGAGAAAGTTCAAGCCCGACTATGTCCACCTCTGGGGGAGATTGTTTCAGGCATCGGCGGGGTCCATTATCTTCAAAATGAAAACAAAAAATGACACAAGCTCCCAGTCCTATGTTTCTGAATTTTCCGGAATTGCAGATAATTCATCATCTTCAACAAATGATGGATTAAGAAACTTGGCCACAAAAGCCCACATCTTATAAACATCTTCAAAGTTGGTTAGAAAACTGAGTGATGCAGTAACAACCTCAACTCGGAAGAACATATTTTTACCATCTTGGCAGCCATTAGCCATTGGCTTGCACAAGGCTGTATCTTCAAGATCAAATGCCCCACAATGCTGTTTTGGACCGTCCACCATCCGAACGTGACTAAGGATACCAATGCCAAGAGAAATGCCATTTTTCTCAGCCAACTTCTGTACAATTTCTGGGTGAACAAGCCCTCTCCCACTGCTCTCTCTCACATTGAAAGCTACTGATGCACCCCTTTCATATTTAATCTTCGGGCCATATATTTGTACAAGAGGCACTCCCTCACCTTCATCTGAACCGGGTAACCGAAGTCGAAGTAATGAGGTAACAAGCCAATTGATCATATATCGCAGCCTGAGGGTAGTTTTATTCAAACCCAACATATTGACATGATCAAGATGCTGACAAATTATTTCGGGCTCCCTCCTTCCCCACTCTTGCTCATCACCGTATTCTCCATCGCTTATGGACTCATTATCACCGAGGGTAGTCCTAGATACTTCTCCAGGTTCAAACAAGTGGCTCAAACCCTCTTTGGGGTTGTCTTCTATGCTAAAAGACACCCTTCGGCCCATGCTTGCGACTCTGTCACCATCTTCCACACCAAAAAATCTACTACCAGCAAATCGGTTCCCTTCCCTCCTTCCAAGCAGTCTATATTCACCTTCTGTCTCTCTCCTTATAGCACTTTCTTTCACTTCTTGACCTACTTCAGAGGTTGAGGAACTCTCGCGATTGCCATGCCGAAGGTCGGTATTCTGGCTCTTGTGTCTGAATTCATCTACGGTAGAGTGCAACTTAGTATCATTCTGCCCTGACGTTTCTCTGATTTCATGCTCTTCTTGAATCTCCTCAAATTGCCGGGAATCTGCATAATAATCACTACTTCCAGACGCATCTGCTTCACCTAACTGTTCTTCTTCAGGAATCCCCTTAACCCGGTCCAGCTCCTGTGACACTGACAAGACAGCTGCATCAAAGGACAACACAGGATCTTCATGCAATTTGAGATTGACACTCCTGTCACCATATACCGGGCTCTTTGATATTTTTGATCTTGGTTTTGGAGAGAGTCGCTTATTGCTTCTCCCGCCAGAAAACCATGATGGTGGCAATGGTGAGCCCGTTTTCTGTTTTGTCAATTGGCCAGAATTATCAGACCCACCCAGTGGACTCTGACCCAAATCAATCCAGTATGAATAGTCTGATGATTCATCCTCACTGAAAACTGGACTTTTCATAACCTCTCCGACTGAAATACTCTCAGCCTCCTCAAATATTGTGCTAGCCCCATCCCTGTCTGAGCTGTTATCTTGTTCCATCTCAGCCTCAAAGACATCCCTCACCTGGTTGGAAGTGAATACACCTGAAAAGGCTGGCATCTGCGACCCCCCTTGTGTTTCAGGCATTGACTCTTCATTGCTATTTAATGCCTCATTTTCAATTCCAGCCAAAACATCAAGACCATCCACAGAATCACTAAGGTACTGTGGGAACACCGGGACGATCCTAACCATTCCAGACCCAGTATGCCCAGATTGGCTCTGCAGACTTCCAATCACAGATTTCTTTATCAGAAGGCATCCAAATCCAGTTGGGTCAGACCCAAATACCCTGTAAAAGGATGTGATAATAAAATCCGGCCTAAAGAGGGACAACCCAAGAGAATCCATGTCCTTAGGACCCAATGACCCCGCATCAAGCAAAACATGCCAATTGTTTTGCTGAGCAAGAGCCATCCACTGGTAAGAATACTTGGCCCCAGTTACCCTAGACTGAACAGGAAATACAAAAAGCCCAGCAGAATCCTTCTTCCTCCTCTTCTTATTTGCAATTTTCTTTCTCAGCTCCCTGGAGCAGAGTTTCATAGTAGGCCACTTAAACCAGGCACTATAAACCTTAGCACCTTTTTCCTTGGCACTCTGAGCCATCCAATTCACAGACTGGCTCTCATGATCAAACATGGTCAACAACTTCTTGTTCGTTTGGAAAGGGTAAGATTCAGCAAGCAATTTGAATGCAGAACCTCTACTAACAGTAAAAACAAGGCCATATTCATTCTCAGGAATGTTCAAATAATCCATAATCCTAGTCTTAATATCATCTTCTGTGGTACCTTTCTCGGCACCTCCATAAAGGGCATGGTTGCTCAAATTCGCAGTTATCTCAGACAAACTAAATGCCGATGATTCCCAATATTGTTGAGTTTGAAGGTAAGAAAACAGGCCAAAACCACAGTAATCAAGGCATACCTTTGCAGACGCCTCGGTCAGGTGGCCGTACTCGTTCAACCTCAACTGGTCAATCTTTTCCGTGGATTGAAACTTGGGGTACGCTGTGAGGAACTTGTTGAAGGCATCTTGGTAGCTAGGAATGAGCTCCTCCGAGCTAAAGCTTCGCTCGGCCGCGAGAGCCGTAGCACGCAAGAACTCTTTCTGGGCATGAAGACGAGCAAGGGATCTGGAGCGCCCGAGACCACCACCAGCAGCACCACCACCCTCTTGGTTCGAAGACTCCGAAGGATCAGCATCTTGGGATTTTGAAAGAGACCCAGCTTCAGACGCTTCCTCAAGAGCCTCCCTGAGCTTGTTCTCCTGCAATTGCCTGAGAATCGAGGGCCTTCGCTTCCCTTCCTCGTTCAAACCAGAACCATCTCTCCTCTTGCTCTTCTTGTCCATGATTATAGCGGCACATTGGGTGATAGGCTTCCATAGTGACATATGCATGGCCTGGTCTTCCTCTCTTTCCCACGGCCAATCTTTCAAACTCAAAAGGAAAGCAAATGGGGTTTTCAAAATGAAATCTTTAGCCGCAGAGGTTGAGCCTCCCAGTCACATACATTTCAAACTTTTTAAGTCCACTGCTGAGTTGACGGCCCTTTACCTTTATCACCTAGCAAACATTCAAAGCAGCAAAAAACAAAGATTATTCTTCCCATTTATAAGACCCAGACCTTTAGTGAGATCAGCCAGGCAGAGGGTCGGTCTTAAAGAAGAGAAAAAGGAAAAGAAACAAAAGGGTCATCTGACTATGAACAAACCTTTAAATTGCGATCAGAAAATATCCCAGCTTTAGAATCCTCCAAGGAGCCATAATTAAGCCTCTCAATTCAAACCCAACACCAACCTTTTTTAAAATCTTATGAGCAAAAGATCTTACTAAATCCTAAACCCATTCCCATTAACTTCTGCTGCTGAGCCCACAAAATAGACAAGAAAAAAATATATATATATATATTATAATACTCCCACAAAGATCCCAAAGGGTGAAAAAAAACCCAACCTCGGCAATGGAAGAGGCACAGCAGCAGCAGCAGCAGCAGCAGCAAAAAATAGCCTCCAACAACTCCTCCCCCACTATTTGTACACCACACCAACAACTATTTCACTTTTCCACTCCTCCCTCTGCGCTAGGAGTGATAGTAGGGCATAATAAAGGCAAATCCTTTAAAACCCATCAATTCCTCATTTACTCTCACAGTCAATACAAACATGTCCGCATTGAATGCTCTCTCTTTCTCGCACTTCCCCACCATTATTATTACACTATCCACCACCTTCCTCCCTCTCTCTCTCTCTCTTTTCAATTTCCGATTTAGCCCCTCCCCTGGCCCCACTTGTTTTAGGCTACGAGCACACCGTACTTTTGTTTGTCCAGTGAGCCGGAGATTGAGTGCAAGCGGCAGAAAGTGGAGTGGACGTAGGAGTATGCTCTTCAATAAAGACGATGCAGAATGTTGAGAGAAAAAGTGTTGGGGGGCTCCTTTGACCTGAGGCCTCCAATATATTCTTCTTGATAAGGATCTTTTTTAACGGAGATAAACATGCTTAACTACTTTGATTAGTGGTGTTTTTGGACAGCTAAAATAGACTTATCGAAAAAGTAAAATGAATCTCTTTTACTTTACCAATGATTGAAAAGGTTTGGTTCCAGGTCGACGAGACCCACCCATCTACCTCCCACCAAAATTATAAACAGAGAACCAAAAGCAGATTTTTTTTTTAATTTAATAAATTTCTCTCAAGTCTTGTTGATTGTTGTTGAGATTGACATGAAACAAATCTTTTTTGTTTTTATTTTTCCTTTTCCAGTCTATAGAATGCAATTTTCATCAAATCATTTATAAATCATCTTCATCTACTCATTGACAGAATTTGATAATGAAAATCTACTCTTATGCTATCTCTCTCAAAAGCCTTCTGTTTTACTTAAGTTTCCTGATAATTAGGTATGCTTTTATGCAAAAACATAACTCTAATCTCTTAATAATTAAATGTAATGAGTATTAATAAAATAAAATAAAAATTCTGAAGCAATAACATCTTATGTGATCTTTTTTTTATTCGGTCTTTTTTATAAAAAAAAATGTCATTAATATGAAGAAAAAGACCATTTTTTTTTTTAAAAAAAAATACCAAATAAAAAAAAAAAAGACCTCGTAGGATATTATTGCTTAAATTTTTTTTTAATTTTTAATTTTATTTTTAAAAAAAAATCACTACATGAAGAAAAAAAAAATTGGATTAAAATTGTGACAAAAAGTTGTAATCTATCCTTTCTTTTTTAAAATACTCAGGAATTTAAAGATATTTTGGTTTGTGTGATACGTCAGCAGCGTCCTTTCATGCCCTAAAAGAATCAAATGATGATGTTTTAGCCAATTTAAAATGACTTCTTGTAAATTATATTTCGACCGGTTTGGTTACCATTGCACTAGTAAAATGACAATGATATCCCTCACTTTTTTGTTTATTTGAAGCTTGCAAAAGTTATCACATAAATTTCCTTCAAATTAACTTGAAGAAATATTATCATCTAATTAACTTAATTTATAATTTGTTATATGTACCGTAACATATGAGAAACATGTAATTTTTTAAAAGAAATGAATTAACTCATCGCATGACTCACTATCACGATTGAAGCAAAAAAAAAAATAAATAAAAAAAATACTAAGATCAAATAAAAAAGTTCACAAACTGCAAAATAATTTTATTTTATTTTTAAAATTTTTTAATTTCCTATTTCTGACCTTCAAAGCTACATCAAAGGTTTTTTTCATTACATTAATCTCCAAACAGTAATCTGTTGTCGAATTTCTCTTAGCAAGGAATTTTATATACTTCCTCTCTTTCATGCATGCTGGTTCTCTTACAATTTAATATATATATATATATATATAAGCACATGCAATTTAATACGTGAAACGTGTTTTTTATTACTAATTATTTTTCTTAGTTAGAACTTTGAACTGTCTGCAGCTGTTTTTTCTTTACTCGAAAGTCACTGCCAGAAAAGAATGGAAGAAGAGAATCAAAATGGCCTCGCGAAACGTTTGACATAAATGAAATATATATATTGATATGTGGAGTTTGTTTGGCTTTTACCCAACCTATTTTGTCATTCTCCATCATCATTTTCCCTTGTTTATATTGCTTCCTTATTGGACTTCTAGGCATACCCAGAAATACGCCCTTGAATTCTGCAAGAATATTGAAAAAGGAATTTGGAGAAGAAGAGGGACAGTTGTGATCAGTTGTGTCAATGGTAGTGGGTAATTGAGTAGAGTCGCTTTTGATATTCCAATACCAATAGCTAGCTCTATCTGGCTTTGGAGCTTGGTCCATGGTGCTCGCTCTTTTATGGTCTTTGTTGGATATCACTTTTCCTTATCATGCTAGCTAATTCCACATTCAAATTTTCCTTTCCTGAAAAGTTCATCAATATCTAAGCCAAAGAGGCTTAGTGGGGCTACCACCAAAGCTTCAAACATCATCTCTTTGGTCCACCTACGAGCCATGCAACTCTTTGTGGGTGATGTCTTTTCCTAACCTTCTTTTTTTTTCAATGATACTGCTAATGTTGCTGCTTGAGCAGAGTGGCCTTTTGCCTTCCCGTTTCTATTTTGTGAATTGAATATTTTGTTTTTTTTTTTTCAAAAAAAAAAAAAAACATGTGAATTAGGACTCAAGGACATAAAGCCAGTCAAACTTGTCTCTGTGTGGTGCGAGTGTGAGCCACTCGGCCGTCCCCTTCTCTCATAATTTGGTATTATAAAGCACTGGCACATTAGAATGTATAATAGATTAATAGTAAAGAAATGGGAAAAATCCTTTACCTTCCGAAATTTTTAGGGTTTTTCAATTTGAACCCCAAAATTTAAAAATTGGCAATGTACCTCCCTAATGTTTCAAAAAATTTCAATTTAAACCTTCCGTTACTAATTTCCGTCAAATTAGACAGCAATTTATGAAATTACGTAATTACCCTCAAGCCTTTTTTAAAAAAAATTCGTCAAATTTAACGGAAATTAGTAACGAAATGTTTAAATTAAAAATTTTTGAAACATTGAGGGGGTACATTGCCAATTTTGAGGTTCAAATTGAAAAACATATGAAACTTCGTGAAGATAAAGTGGATTTTCCCCTAAAGAAATAAAAATGTGATTTTTTTTTTTGTAAATTATTATATATTTTTTCAATTTCTCCTATGTTACTAATGTATTTTAGAAAACAAGGTAAATAAAATTCATATAAAAATAATAATAAATATATTTTAAAGTAAGGCATAGGAATTGAGACAAAATAGTAAAGAAAACGCAGGGGGTAAAAGCAACCCAAGCCCAATCTTTTGGACGAAGTTTGTATTTGAGATGTTGGGCCAGGCCAGCTCGACTATACAATGGTGTTGGGCCTCCGTAATATACCCACCCCAAAATGAGATGAAAATAGAGAGAGGGAAGTGACGCTAAAATTGAAATTAAGAAGAAAAAAGAAAGAAAAGGAAAACATTTACTAACAAAATATTGTTAAAATTTCCTTATATACTGGCGTTGCAGTCCACGTGACACTATAATGATAGACATGGCAATGTCTTGTGGACTGTCACGTCAGTTTGTAAGTTTACTTGATACTTATCACATTAGTTGCTAAACAATTATATTTGATTTGTGGTTGATGCGGCAGTATCATATGGACTACTGCTTGAGTTTGTACTTTGTAATGGACTTATATATACTTAAAACAGTAGTACCCAAACATTTTCCAACAAAATTTATGTTTTAAGATCCAAAAGGGAATTAAGGACATGCTGCTTTGTTTTCTTTATCAAATGATGCATCACATTTAGTCACATACAAACCAGTAGAATGCCGAACTTTATATTCGAATATTAATTAAATTATTAAATTTATTATGTTTCACCTTCTTTTTCTTTTTTCTAATTGAAAGGGCAAACAAGAGAAATCAATTGTGGCTATTTTATTTGAGTGTGACTATAGTAGCACCTACTCGTTGAGAGTTGCACAGAAAAAGGGACTAGAAGATAAAAATCACATGGACTCCCTCAAATCCCATTGAGTCATAACCTAACCCAACTCTACCCAAACATTAATAAAATTTAAAAGAGTTTACACTAATTAATCAAGCAAGCAAGCCTAGAAGAACCCCGTTAAAATAGTAAGATTAACACAAAGTTATGGTACGAAGTAAGCTGGGTGGCAAATCTTATCCATGCGCCAACTCGGCCTTGATAAGCGGGGGTAATGCTTTAAGTTATAATTTATAAGTATATTAAATAATATTATCATTTATGTCATAAGCATACTAATATTTATATAAGGATATAAAGTGTATATATATATATATATATATATATACATATTAATAAATATATACGAGTCGAGTCGAATTCATACGAGTATATATCATTTAATGATCAAGCCTATTTTTGTGTTCACGAACATTATGTTTAACAATTGAGTCCAGCCGGAGTATGTTTGTAAGTAGTTATTTTCATTTATAGCTCTACTTGCTTCACTTCCATAGTAATTTCTCTTTCTCTTATACGTTTTGCTGGTGTATATATATATATATATATACATGTACACACATACACATACCATTTTGATTGATTTTGAGTCTCAGATTTAGCATATATATTTTTTGGTATTGGTGAAAAGCGATTATTGCAAATTTTCAAAAATTGTTTTCAGAAATAGTTTGGCAAACGCTTTTCTAGACAAAAAAATAAAACATAAATTTGCCTTTTGTTTTGTTCTCAAAAATAGTTTTGAGAAACAAAACCAGAAATCGCCATGAATAACCCACACGAGAAGAGTGTAGATGGTTGTGAAGAAGACTTGGTCAGCGATCGTCTACAGCTAACAACCCTCAAAATGCAAAATTAGCCAGAAAGGACCGCAACTCAGGCTGCCAAACACACTATAATTAGAGCCATCTTCAAGAAAATCTAACAAAAATAAAGTTCAAACAACCCACAAATTATGTGGTGTTTTGAGGAAACCCATTTAATTTCTTTTCTTGGCTAAAACTGCATAGAAATCCTTGCACAACCTCTCATATTGCTTCATGCCATCCGGCTCTTCCTCTCAATATAACACCCCATTCATTCATCCTTTTTTTCCTTGACTCCTACAAGCAGCCTTGGGCCTCTCCAAGGTGGCGGTGATCTGCAAAACCTCTCCATAATGCAGGCCTCAGGCTGCTGCCTACTGGTCTCCCTCCTCCTCCTCCTCTTCTCATCGTTCTCTTCAGCGTTGTCAAATGCTGAAGCCAACTCCATCGCTCGTCGCCAGCTATTAGCGCTCCCCAAGGACGGTGATTTACCTAATGAATACGAATTCGGAGTTGTTTTGAATGTAACTTTTCCCAATACCAGGCTTAGACGGGCATATATTGCACTCCAAGCATGGAAGAAAGCAATTTACTCAGACCCTTTTAACACCACGGGGAATTGGGTTGGACCCGATGTTTGTGCTTACAATGGCGTTTTTTGCGCTCCAGCTCTTGACGACCCGACGCTCACTGTTGTTGCAGGCATTGATCTTAACCACGCCGACATTGCCGGGTTCCTTCCGGTGGAGTTGGGTTTATTAACAGAAATTGCTTTGCTCCACATCAACACCAATAGGTTTTGTGGGATCATTCCCAAGAGCTTCTCGAGGCTCACGCTTCTTTTCGAGCTTGATGTCAGCAACAACCGGTTTGTGGGCTTGTTCCCTAAGGTTGTCATAGGTATTCCTAATCTAAAATACCTTGATCTTAGGTTCAATGATTTTGACGGTGAGCTACCTCCTGAGCTCTTCAACAAAGACTTGGATGCTCTGTTCTTGAACAATAACCGCTTCATATCCACCATTCCTGACACTTTCGGAAACTCCCCCGCCTCTGTTATGGTGGTTGCCAATAACCATCTCCACGGCTGTATTCCAAGCAACATTGGCAAAATGGGCAGCACATTGAACGAGATTGTTTTCTCGAACAATCACCTCACCGGATGCTTGCCTGCTGAGATTGGGTTGCTTGGAAACGTGACGGTTTTGGACATTGCCTCCAACAACTTCACCGGAATCTTGCCAAAGACGTTCAAAGGGCTTTCCAATGTTGAGGAGTTGGATATTGCGCACAACACATTGACAGGGTTTGTCCCTGGGAGCATTTGTCGTCTTCCTAACTTGGTAAACTTCACTTTCTCCTACAATTACTTCAATGGCGAGGCCCCAGACTGCGAGCCACCATCTAGGAAGGACGTTGTGTTGGATGACATGAGCAACTGCTTACCGGAAAGGCCGACACAGAAGTCTCCAAAAGTTTGCGCTCAGGTGGTGAATCGACCGGTTGATTGTAGCAAGGCTAAGTGTAGAGGATCAAAGACTCCAAACCCGCCGCCACAACCACAACCGCCAAAGCCAACTCCTTCTCCAAAGGCGCCGCTGCCACCGCAACCACAACCGCCACAACCATCTCCTTCTCCAGACGCGCCACCACAACCACAGCCGCCACAACCGTCTCCTTCTCCAAACGCGCCGTCGCAACCACAACCACCACAGTCGTCTCCTTCTCCAAAAGAGCCGCCGCAACCACAGCCGCCACAGCCGTCTCCTTCTCCAGAGGCGCCGCCGCAACCACAGCCGCCACAGCCGTCTCCTTCTCCAAACACGCCGTCGCAACCACAACCGCCACAGCCGTCTCCTTCTCCAAACACGCCGTCGCAACCACAACCGCCACAACCGTCTCCTTCTCCAAACGTGCCGTCGCAACCACAATCGCCACAGTCGTCTCCTTCTCCAGAGGCGTCGCCGCAACCACAGCCGTCTCCTTCTCCAAACGCGCCGTCACAACCGCAACCACCACAGCCGTCTCCTTCTCCAGAGGCGCCATCGCAACCACAGCCGCCACAACCATCTCCTTCTCCAGAGGCGCCACCGCAACCACAGCCGCCACAGCAGTCTCCTTCTCCAGACGCGTCGCCGAAACCACAACCGCCACAGCCGTCTCATTCTCCAGACGCGTCGCCGCAACCACAATCGCCACAGTCGTCTCCTTCTCCAGAGGCTCCACAACCACAGCCACCACAGTCGTCTCCTTCTCCTTCTCCAGAGGCGCCACAACCACAGCCACCACAGTCGTCTCCTTCTCCTTCTCCAGAGGCGCCACAACCACAGCCACCACAGTCGTCTCCTTCTCCTTCTCCAGAGGCGCCACAACCACAGCCACCACAGCCGTCTCCTTCTCCAAACGCACCGCCGCAATCACAACCGCCACAGCCGTCTCCTTCTCCAAAGGCGCCACCGCAACAACAACCATCTCCTTCTCCAAAGGATCCGCCGCAACCACAACCATCTCCTTCTCCAAAGGCATTGCCACCAACGCCAGAGCCACAACCTCCCCAACATCAACCATACCCACAACCAATTTCAGCTCCTCCAAAACCATCTTCAGCACCGGCATTGTCACCTGATCCTTACAACGAATCACCCTTTAATAGGGCTCGACCTCCTCCTCCACCAGCTCAACCCTCCACACCATCACCTAAAATTGCTCCTTCACCACCTCCTCTACAACCCCCACCGCCGGTTCACTCTCCTTCACCACCCCCACCTATTCACTCTCCTCCACAACCTCCAGTTCACTCTTCACCACCACCGGCCTACTCTCCATTACCCCCAGTCCGTTCTCCACCTCCACCTTCCCCATCTCATTCAGCTCCTACACCAAAGGGCGACATGGCTCTACCCCCGACCTTCGGCTCCGATTACCAATCGCCGCCTCCACCAACGTCCACAGGCTACTAAATAGCACAATGTTAATCACTTTGCCCTTTGTTTTCCTCTCTTTACTAGTTTTACAGTCTCACAACAGACACCCACTTTAGTTAGTTAATAGCTTGATACGAAGTTGTGATCTGCTACAATTGCCTCCTTAAGGTAACGAATTAAGTGACACCATTGGCAAAATGTAAATCTGATTATCAGAGTGAATTTGTTTGTAATTACTGCTCTAATCCATTAATTCTTTGGCTCTGATATTCTCTGGAACTAAATATTTCTGCTTGATTTGTGGATGGAGAGATTGTTGGTGTTTGTTAAGTGATCGAAGATCATTGCTAGTCCTTTCTGGTTCTAGGTAATGAAAATTTGAGTTGTGAGCTGGACATATTACAAGTACGATGTAATCTTTTAATTTAAAGAGGAGGTGCTATCTTGTTGTAATTTTCGTCTTTTTTCTTTCTACTCCTCTATTTTTTTTTTTTTTTTTTTTTTTTAATGTGAATAGAGTGTAATTTAAGGAGGAGGCCTATTCTCTTGTAATTTTCGCCTTTGTTTTATGTGAATAGAGTGTAATTATAGTAAAAAAATTCCAGTATATATATTTTTGACAGTTTCAGTCTTTCAGATATAATTACTTTCAGCCGATAAATGTGTTCAAATGACATTTTTATTTGCCTCCTCGTACACAAAACAAACAAACAAACAAATTATGACTTTTATTTATTCATTAAATTATTAATTGTATTTTTTTATTAATTTAAGTTTTTAGAAAAAATTGTGATTTAATAGTATTAAAACATCACCTATTAAAGAGAGTTTAAGCCCATATTTAAAAATATTAAAGTATTTATTAAATAATCAAATTTATATATTTCAATTACTTTAAAGTAGTGATTTAACAAAAATGTTGAGAATCTATAAAATTATGCGTAGATAATAATAATAATAAAAAATTTAAGCGCTCGACTTTTGCGCCAAGATTTGCCTTTTCCCGTACACGTGGAGTAGTGATACCAAAAACGCCGGCGTGCATGAACAGTCATGCACGCCAGGCTTTTTTTTTTTTTTTTTTTAACAATAATTCTAATAATAAAATATTATATTTTATTATTTTAAAATATCAAATCACCCTGGCGTGCATCACACCGGGCGCAATGTTTAGCATCTCCCGTACAAGTGGTGTACAAATATGTAGTTAAATCAGTTTAGATTAATTCTGCTCTGTAATGCAATCTACAAAGTCATTATCAAAATTCTGTAGTAAATAAAATCCAAAATCCGACCCTAGCTTTAATCACCAAAAAGAGGGTACCAATTTTATTGTCATAATTTAAAGCGTGCCCCAATTGTTAGTAAAATTGGTCAAGTCTCTATTTGGCGGAGGGATAATGGTTCCAAACCCTGCACACCATATTATATTAATTAAATTATTTTAAAGATGTCACAACATTAATATATATATATATATATATATATATAGATATATATAATACACCCTTAGAGCATTCCTATTGGAAGAGCTAAATGTTATTTTTATCTAAAATGGATCTTCAAATGTTTAAAAAATCTCCTACATTGGGGTGGTCGAAACCACCCCCAGCCCCTTGGGGGTGGTCCGGCCACCCCCAAAGGCACCTGTTCCGTTTTTTTTTTTTTTTTGGGCCAAGGGGTGGCCGGACCACCCCCTTGGCCACGGGGGTGGTTCGACCACCCCCAGATCGGCCAGGGCCACCCCCTTGGCCAAAAATGGGGTGGTCCGGCCACCCCATTTTGGCCAAGGGGTGGCTGGAACCACCCTAGCGTTCCCCACCCCTTTTTTTTCTTTCTTTTTTTTCTTTTTTTTTTTTTAATATTTTGATTTTTTTAAAAAAAATTAAGATAAAAAATCAATTTCTGGCGCCACGTGTCAATTGGCACTGTAGCTGGAACAGTGCCGTTCCAGCTTTAGTGCCGGGCCACGCTCTCCCCAAACATAGCTATATTGACGGCAAGGCATGAGCTTTTCCAGATTAATATGGTAATTTTACTCTTACTAATACTATAAAAAATTACAGATAATTTGGTGTTAGACATTAATATTTATCAATAGAACTACTATCATGTTCTTATTAATTAATCTGACCGTGGACAATGTTAATCAAATCTCTACACTTATGATACACAAATTATTATTTACAACAAAGTAATTATATCCTTATTATATATTCAGATACAACCAAACTCCTCGGTAAATTTTAGAGGGATCTATGTTGCACCTTATTTAGACTGGATCTGCAATTGAGCTCCTCAATAAGTTTTCTAAGGGTTTCTAATCGAGTCGTGGGTCAAATAGGATTGCGAACGAGATGTCCAGTCCTTCAACCAAAAGGTTTGGTCGCTTTCTCGGCCCGCTCGGGCCGGTGCAATCAAGCATTTTCTAGTTTTTTTTTTTGGTAACATGATGTGATAGAATTTAGAGGTATTACAATATTGCCCACAATGCTGTATGCCGACAAGGGAAGCAGAATTGTCAATAATGAAGAAAAATACAAAAAAGAAAAATCCAAAATAAAGGACTAAAAATAGATATTATTGCTTTAACATTTTTCTTTCAATATTGGCGGCAAGGCATGAGCTTTTTCAAATTAATATGATAATTTTGCTCTTATCAATATTATCAAAAATTACAACTAGTTTGGTGTTAGATATCAACATCTACCAATAGAATTACTATTATGTTCTTATTAATTAATCGCATGTATAATGTTAATCAAATCTCTACACTTATGATACACAAATTATTATTTACTACAAAGCAATTATATCCTTATTATATACTCAGATACAACCGAATTCCTCAATAAATTTTATAGGGATCTTTGTCGCACCTCATTTAGACTGGATGTGCAATTGAGCTCCTCAATAAGTTCTCTAGGGGTTTCTAATCGCGTCGTGGGTCGAACAGGATTGCGAATGAAATGTTCAGTCCTTCAACCTAAAGGTTTGGTCGCTTTCCCGACCCGCTCGGATGGGGTGCAATAGAGCATTTTCTTTCTTTTTTATTTTTTTATTTTTTATAATATGATGCGATAGAATTTAGATGGGTGATTTAAAATAAATCAGATGATAGTTAGTTAGAGGTATTACAATATTGCCTAAAATATTACATTACATGCGATCGATCTCAATCCAATCATATGTGTCTTGAGATTACATGGAAAATGCCTCCATAATCGTTCCAAAAGCTAGAAAATATTCTCTCTGCTGATCAACATGTGTAAAGTTCTTGAACCCATTATTTTATTCACCGAAGAAAGTGATAATGATGTGAATTCTCATGCACGCCCTGACAACGATCTCAATCCGTCACCATTCCCGGAGAAACAAAAAGCCAAAAGGGTGTCGTGGGAACACGCGTAGGGCAAGACCATCAAGATTCGCCGGCCTGTGCCTATGTCTCGCCAACCGCGATGGCCGGCCTGCCCTTTAATACGACAAGCCGCTTCTGCAATTGTTTTTTTAGCAGATGAAAAATAATATATATATACACCAATTGTTTTTTTAGCAAGATAGATGAACACACTCTCATGGCACGCCCTTTCGCTTGATCATCTTTCCATCAAAAAAGTAGTAAATAATACACTTGTGTGGGCTCATTTGATAGTGTTCTTTGATGGCTTTTTTATTTTTTATTTTTTTGCTGTTTAGTGTTTTGATGTGATATGTAAATATTTTGTAATAATTTTAAAAAACAAACCCATAAAATTCTACACACTCTCTCAAATGACGTGCCACTAAAATTTATCACTGAATATATTTCAAAATTTAATAATAATTTTAGTGTTTGTTATCTTTATTCAAACACACGAATGATTGATGTTATTGGAGTACACGCGTGTGATAAGCGTATGTACGTTCACAGCACTCCTTTTTATTTCCCATCCAGATTTCCAGCATATGCATTAGTTGTGTATTTGCAGTCTGCGTCGTTCCTTGCACGATAGGTATTTCGTAAACCAGGGAACTTTTCTGTTCCTAGCTGCAAATTAGTCCATGGCAGCCATAACGCCTATCTTTCAAGATTTCCAAGCAGCGGCGCCCTTAGCCACCACTGTTGCTGTTGGGGGTCTCTCTTTGTTGATTGTCTCTTACAGCATCAGAAGATATATCTCTGCCCACAAGAGGGGACCCTGCAAACTCCCTCCTGTACCCGGTACTTAATTAGTTATTACTGGTGTCTTAATTCTTGTTCCCTTTCATGCTTTTTAGTGTTAATTAAGTTTGACTTCACTTTTGGGAATTGATTAATGCGTTGAAAACATTGTCTATCGGATGTTGCAGTGGTTCCAGGGCTACCGGTGATAGGAAACTTGCTGCAGCTGACGGAGAAAAAACCCCACAAGACATTTACAAAGTGGGCTGAGATATATGGGCCAATCTATTCAATCAGGACCGGTGCTTCTACTATTGTTGTTCTCAATTCCGCCGATGTTTCCAAAGAGGTTAATTTGCTTCCTTTCCTATTCTACTTTTCTTCTCCGGATTGAGTACCACCACTTCCCTACAGTCCGTGAGTAGAGCAATCAATCTTTTTCCTCTTTTTTTGCGGGGTAAGTTTTGTTAACTATTCAGCTTGAGCACTTGGTTGGACATCCGTGCTAATCACTTCAAATTTTGAGATAATTAGGGGATTAACATTGTATCAAAACAAATGTTATGAATCTTAAGCTTAATCACCAGGGATCACGCTTCATAAAATAAACATCACTGATTCGAATGTCCTTTCCCCCCCTTTCACTCTCCTTGTGCATACATGTAAAAAAAAAAAATGTTATCAATCACCGTTGTTTTTACTTCTGAGTTTGATTGTGAAAATTCTAAAACGACTCCAATTATCACCTATTCACACGTCTAGGAGTTTTACAAAAATTATCCAGAAAACAGATCTAACTTAGCAGTTAAAAATCAACCAAATACTGAAAGGAAATTTGCAATCAAGAACACAGAAATTTGGTTACGAAGAGGAAACCATTTAGAGAACTCTCTAAATGTAAAACCTCTCCGGGGCAGCCAAACCCAGGAAATCAATTCACTAAATAGAAGAATAAGGAATACAAGAAGAATAACAAAACCTTTGACTCTTCCTTGTACACGACAAGTGACCCACTTGACTTCTACCTCAGTAGCCCTTTCCAGAACATCTGGCACGATTCACCGGAACTCCGATTGGCTTCACGTATTTTCTCTTCAAAAATAATCTAGAACAAATTCTCTCTCTCTAAGCACCCTGATTTTTCTCAATAAAATACGTAGGTTACAATAGCAAACTCACGTAGCTTAAATAGAAAAATACCCAATATAATACTGCCGTGTCCGGACATGGTGGATCTGAGGTCCGGACATGGCTAGGTTTACTTATTCGTAACCTAGTGATGTCCGGACCTCCAATTTGTGTGTCCGGACATCTCAATACAAATGCGTTCTCTGGAACTGATGTCCGGACCCAACTTCTGGAGGTCCGGACATCTCCTTCAATCTTCACTTTCTGGATATCAGGTCCGGACCCAGCGTCTGGAGGTCCGGACCTGCCTCATTACACTTAGCTTCTGGAAATCAGGTCCGGACACAGAGTCTGGAGGTCCGGACCTGCTCTTCAAAAATTCCCTTGCTGGTTTTTGTGTCCAGACCCGTTTTCTGTAGGTCCGGACATGCCTCTAGAATTTTCTTCCTGACACATTTTGAGGTGATAATTTTCACCAACATACATGCAATACCGAATGTGCCAAACCTAAACTAACAGATTGAAACTCCCAAGTGTAGACACCCAAAAGGACATGTACTTTAATCTGTAGATATACTACCAAAATAAAGTACCAGGATGTTACTGTTAAGAAGTTATTAATTAGGTCTTGTTTGGCAAGCAACGTTAGCCTTTCCAACGTTCCACAGTACTGTATGGCGTTAGACATCGACTCCCAGGTGTAGACACCCTAAAGGACATGTACTTTAATCTGTAGATATACTACCTAAATAAAATACCAGGATGTTACTGTTAAGAAGTTATTAATTAGGTCTTGTTTGGCAAGCAACGTTAGCCTGTCCAACGTTCCACAGTACTGTATGGCGTTAGACATCGATTTGGGTTTTGTGTGCAACAACATGGAAAAGGCTGGGCTTGATGGGGTATTTGACAAGGCAGCTCGAGTTGAATGACAATAAAGCCCTCAAAGAACCTCACGTACCAAATTAGTGCTTTGATCTGAAGGACAAAAGAGGAATTTTACCTTCAGCAATTTTTTGAACGAGCATTAGTTTTTGCTGCAACCAGTCTCGTCAAGGAGCCGTATTTGATGCAGCGTTCTACCCCAAAAATGTGAACACTGTAATGGAACCTCTGGCGTCATTTGCCAAACAATACCTTAGTTATGTGAAGAGCCTACTTTGTGTTCAGTTTACTATAAGTTCTACGATGTCTTTCATGGATGATAAAGCCAAAAAAAAAAAAAAATAATTGTTTATTGCTTTTCATAACTACTACAATGAATAAGTGAAAGAGTTCCATTATTGTGGGAGTTTAAAATCTTCGAATTTATTGAATCAATGCTGCCATATATAAGAGTGTGCAGTGCAGGCCAGAATGTTCTATATATGCGCTAAATTTTTTGTTCCTTTATTATAAAAACAATGCATGTTTTATGTTATATGCATGGCATGTATCATTTTTTCGATCTGGTTGTAAATTTCAGGCTATGGTGACCAGATTTTCATCCATCTCAACAAGGAAGTTGTCGAAAGCCTTAAAGATTCTCACCTCTGACAAGTGTATGGTTGCAACAAGCGACTACAATGAGTTTCACAAGACAGTAAAACGACATTTACTTGCAAATGTTTTGGGAGCGAATGCTCAGGTAATTGGTTGTTACTACATCAATTTCCCAGCTCCTCCGATGTTTGTAATATTATTCATGTTGCCAAAACTAGTTTAATTCTTACCTCTCTTTGCAATTCAGAAGCGACATCAATGCCACAGAGACACCTTGGTAGAAAATGTTTCGAGCAGATTACATGCTCTTACAAGGAACTCTCCTCTTCAAGCTGTGAATTTCAGGATAATATTCGAGTCTGAGCTTTTTGGACTATCTTTGAAAGAAGTGAGTATCCTCGTTTTGGTTGAAAATTTATTATGAATTCCAAAAACTTAAACCGAGAGGAAATGATGAACTTGCAGGCTTTGGGGAAAGACATGGAATCCATTTATGTGGAAGAGCTTGGGAGCACTTTGTCAAGAGAGGAGATATTTAAAGTTCTTGTGACTGACTTAATGGAGGGTGCGATTGAGGTGGATTGGAGAGATTTCTTCCCATATCTGGGATGGATTCCAAATAGGAGTGTGGAATTGAAACTTCAGCGCGCAGCTTTCCGCAGGCAGATGGTGATGAATGCCCTGATCAAGGAGCAGAAGGAGCGCATAGCTTCAGGAGAGGTAACTATATATGTTTTTTTTGTTTTTTTTCTTTAATTTACTTTGAAATCTCTCATGTTCATCATTGTAATTAAGTTCCCAAATCCCAATGATTTGAAACAGGACTTAAATTGTTATCTTGACTACTTGTTATCTGAGGCAAAAACACTTACGAATGAACAAATTACCATGTTGGTTTGGGAGACAATCATCGAGACAGCAGATACTACTTTGGTTGCAACAGAATGGGCAATGTATGAACTTGCCAAAGATCCAAACCGGCAGGCATGTTAATTCAACCACAAATGTGCATCTCCTTGCCAAAGATCCAAACCATCTGATACCGATTCCTTCTTCTTGTAACAGGATCGTCTGTATCGAGAAATCGAAAACGTTTGTGGGTCCGACAAGATTACAGAGGAACACTTGTCTCAGCTTCCATACTTGAATGCTGTTTTCCATGAAACTCTGAGGAGGCACAGTCCAGTTCCAGTAATACCTTTGCGATATGCACACGAAGATACCCAGTTAGGAGGGTACCATGTTCCTGCTGGAAGTGAGGTCGATCCTTAATTTTCTTTATTTTCATGTTTGATATATGTTAATTGGAAGCAAAATTTTTTGACTTGGGAGCATTAATTGTTGCACAGATTGCTATAAACATATACGGGTGTAACATGGACAAGAAACAATGGGAAAACCCTGAAGAGTGGAAGCCGGAGAGGTTTCTGGACGAGAAATATGATCCGTTGGATTTGCACAAGACAATGGCATTTGGAGCCGGAAGGAGAGCTTGTGCAGGTACTCTTCAGGCATCGTTAATATCATGCACATCAATTGGTAGATTAGTGCAGGAGTTTGAATGGATGCTCAAAGATGGGGAAGTGGAGAATGTGGATACTGTTAAGCTCACTTCCCAAAAACTCCATCCCTTGCAAGCGGTTCTAAAGCCTAGAAATTGATAGGCTGAGTTACAAAAACTTAAGAGAAGTGCGTCTTTGATTTCACTGTGTACTGAAACCTCAGACGTTTTTTTTTTTTTTGTTTAATTTTATAAATCCTGGACCCTTTTGGCTTGTAATGTAGGGCAAAATAATAAAAGTGACAAAATTAATATCAATTATTAGGGTTTATAAGGTAAGGTTTTGAAGGTACGTAGAAGGCATCCCATTCCAGGTTCACATCCGTCCGACTCAAGTACAGCCATAATTTGGATTTTTCTGCAAAGGGATTGGCTTCCAAGCCAAGTTTCAAACCCTGACAAAGGAATTGAGAAGTTTCCTTGAATCCTCCCATCTGAAACTAATTGTGAGTACCGTCACGTTACGTTGAAAAACTGCCTATTCATACCGCAGGTGCCGTTTGACTATTTCACCTTCTTCCCTATTCTGGCCTTCTACAACCTGCATTTTAATGGCTAAAATGACTCTGCTTTGTCAAAGCATTCACACTGGCTCCATAAATTTTCTATATTCTTTGGTTTTTTTTACATGGCCGCAAAAGAAGGGAGGAGAGATTTAAACTAATTATTTCCGCTTCATTAGACGTGGTCTCAGTCAATTGAACTACCTCGTTGGGACATCTTATTTGGTTATTAGACTTTTACTATTTTCCGCACTATTAATCAGTCATTAATGTATAGCATTTCTCAAAATTTTATGCAAATACGGAAAATCAAATATCTGAAATGATTTAATCACGTTGATTATGTAAGGATTTTATTAACATGGGTTAGACACCAGGCAGTGGGCATGCCGGCTGTGATTGGCAATGGAATGAAAAAATAGAGTGAAACGGTACTATAGCAGATTTGATTGATATGAGAGAAAAAAATAATAATATTTTGTATAAAAAAAGTGAAAAAATTTATTTTGTAGTAATTTTTTTATTTAAATAATAATAAAAAGTGAATGATATGATGTAAAAATTAAAAATATTAACATTAATTTTAAGAAGAATTTTTTTAAATTTTGAGTCGGATCCAACCTGTGCCAAATACAGCCGACATCAATGCCAGAAATGGACTGGTCGGTCCATTGTAGTATGCTTCAAAACCGGTCTAAATTTTTCAAGTGTGTCGCGTTCACACTACGTACGTTGAAAGTGACGAATAAAGAGAGAAATAGTAGTTGCTGGTAATGAGGGCTGGACTCTGAAGCCCCTCGTGCCCAGGCTAAATCGGGCCGGGCCCGTCATAGTTGGCCACGTGTAATATCTGGTCAAACTTTCAAAACTGGGACCCCACTTCTGTCCGTGCTGATAGAGATGTTAGGTCAGACAGGTCCATGAGTAAGACAAGTCTGTGGGGGGCATGCAGAAGCAGAATGACCGATTGTGGGTATTATAATGGTATTGTATATACCTAAAAAAAATAATGGTATTATATATATATATATTCGAATTAATTTTTTATTTTATTTTAGCTAAAAAATTATGGTGGTATTTGCCTATTTTATAAGAGAAATGTCTTGCATTTAAAACGTAACTTTTAAAATTATGGTTGAATTAAAAATTTTTAATGATTGATCTTAAATGTAATACTAATTTTATAATAAAAGTATTTTATAAACCTTTTAAAGAGATGTTTTTTTGTGAACCATCTCAAATTTGCATCACATATCTAGCCGAGTGTGGATGCTCTTAATATAAAGAATAATGGAAAAATTATACTTTACTCTTCAAAGTTTTATCCGATTTGTAATTTGACCTCAAATGTCTAAAAATTTATAATGTAATCACTCCATTAACCATTTTTGTCCAATTTGATGAAAAATTGCTCACGTGTGCAGTATGTGCATTTTTTAGTCTAAAATTTTCAAAATTGCCTAAATGTGTTTTAAGAAATTCAAAAAATGCTCCAATTCAATAAACTAGAATTAGGAAGAAACAAAAAATGGGTTGGCTACGGCCATCCCCATTGGCCATTTGGGGGTGCTTTCGGCCACTGAAGTGTTTGGGGTGTTTCGGCCATCCTCATTTGTCCCCTTGGGTGTGGTCGGCCACTACTCATGGGCCGTAGGTGGCTTGCCACCCACTATTTTTTTATTTTTTTTTTAAATATATGGGCAATTAAGTATTTTCTATCATTTTTGTAAGAGAAATGAAATTATTAGCAATTAGGTCACATTGCAAATTTTTAATACTTTGATGGGATACAATGTAAATTTTTAAACATTGAAAGTCAAATTACAAATCGAATAAAACTTTACGAGATAAATTGTAAGTTTTCCCAAGAATAATCTAGGGTTTAGATGTGGTGCAATATATTGCATGCTCATGTTGCCTATATTGCATGTGATACAGAAATTTTGATCCTGTATACACGCATAGTAAATTAGAGAAAAATATAATAAAGTACGCTTTAGCCCTTTGTTATGTTTGTTAGAATTTTTGTTATTTATTTTTAAATTAAAATTATTAACAAATAATTCAAAGTACAAATTACTCATAAAAATATAAAAATACTTAAAAAATAAAATAAAATAAAAACACTTTTCAAAAGAAAGTTTTATACTATTCATTTTAAATTCAACTCCCAATATTTTTACTTTTTACATTATATTAATAATTTGTTATTATTATTTAAATAAAAAATGATTACAAAATAAAATTCTTTTACTTTTTTATATCAAATATTTTTTTTCTTTTAAGATTAAATGACAGAAAACCCCCCACCATATCCCAATATTTCCGAGGAGAGGTGAGCAGGGGTATGTTATTGGGTTTAGACGAGAGAGGTGAATCAAAAAAGAGAAGCTCAATCAAAGGAGCAGAGATCACGGCAGCCGAGAAATCCGGCACAGGCAAGTCAGTGAGTGGTACGAAGTGAGTGAGAGAGAGAGAGAGAGAGAGAGAGAGAGAGAGGAATCTTTGATGCAGAGGAGAGGTGTTGGCCACTCAGCCACAGAAGCAGCAGGCACATCCAATTATTGCTTCCCACGCTGCCCAACATCCATCATGCTGTCGGCCCTCTTCCACCCAACTTAACCTATCTCTTCTCGTCCCTCCTCTAGCCGACTCACCGCCTGTTTTAGCTTACTACCAAATCATCAAATTCATTGCATCCATTCCACCTCCTGTCAACTATGGATCCTCAGCCATGTTTCAGACAAAATAAATTTCTATCCTCCTTAAAAAAAACAAAAAAAAAAGAAAAAGAAAGAAAGTAAGGTTTGTGCATTATCTGATGCGCATTTTAAGCTTGCATTGCGGAGGGGAGATGGAAGAATGAGTTGAAAAGGTTATCTTACTTAACTTGTTTGACCATTTTTTAATCCAGTAACAAAAGTTTTCATTATCTTGGTAAAATACTTTTTAGTCATTCATGTTAATGAGTCCATGTTTGATAATTAATTATGATATCTACAACCTATTTTTATAACTTTTACTAATATATATATATCATATTCTACCTATTAGTGTGTATTGGTCATCATTCTTTGACCCTTACTAGGAAGGCCTTGATTATGTGCGGTTGGGTTTATACATTGTATTTAGCTTCGGTGCAATAATTACAGTATTACATCAGCATAAGGCAAAGGAGTGGATTGAACCGGACTTAAAATTTCAAAAAATTCATCTCAAAATCAACTCAAATATTCTTACTTTTTATACCATATCAATTACTTTTTATTATTATTAGAGTGGTCGAACTATATTTTTTTACAACAATTAGTGATTCAGTTACTCCTAATGGACACTCGGGTGACTTGTAAGGAAACCACTTTTCTTTAGGGTGTTGTGATTTGAAGTTCAAATTTTTCATGTCATATGCACATATAGTCATTGAATTGATATTAGGGAAAAAAACTAAGTTTTTTTTTTTTTTTTTTTTTTTTATCTCTTTATCTTTCTTTTTGGGATTGCATTTGAGGAGTCTAAAAGTGCATTTAATACTCAAAAAGTCCGTTAGAAAAAAAGTATTTGTTTGGTAAAAAAATTTAAAAGCACTTTTAAAGGTTTAAAAAACCTAAAAATAGCCAAAACAGACTTTTGACAAAAATTTAAAAATAAAATTTTTATCAAAAAATATTTCAAAAGTTATATTTCTCAAACGCAATCCTTTCTTATTATTTTATGGAGCAAGTATAACTAAAGAATATTTAAATGATAGCATTAGTTAAACGAGTGTAGGATTATATTAACTTGCTAGCCAAGTAAGCTGAAGCTAAAAGTTGTTGATATTGTAGAGTCCATATAAACTATTCAGTCTGCAGAGAAGCCAACCAGCCGAGCCACGACTCGGACTGTCGAACTCTGCAGTGTCTGCACAAGACTCTCGAAATTTCACACCCTGCGTGTAACCGTATAACCCTCTCTTCACGTTTTAAGACTTTGCACATACGCTGTCTGCTGTCTCTCTCTCTCTGTGTGGATATAAAAGCCCACCCACTCCTTCCAAGACAACTCCTCGCCCTTTGTTTGTGCATCCTTTTTCATTCTTTGGGTCTTCTCTCTACCCACCCTTTGTCTTTTTCTTCCACATTCCTCGCCTTTCTTTACCAATCCCCAGAGACAAACATGCCATCTGAGACAGCGGAGGCCAAGGCTGTGAGGGTGCAGCAAAGCCTGGGCCACCCTCACCCGCAGCAGACCCAGCCCCTCCCTTGCCCGCGCTGCGACTCCCTCTCCACCAAGTTCTGCTACTACAACAACTACAATCTCTCCCAGCCCCGCCACTTCTGCAAGTCCTGCCGCCGCTACTGGACTCAGGGCGGCACTCTTCGCAACGTGCCCTTCGGTGGCGGCACCCGCAAGAACACCACCACCAAGCGCACTCGCGCTACCACTAATTCTTCGTCTTCCTCGTCCTCTTCCTCTTCCTCCACTGTTTCCAACGAGGCCGTACCCTCCAACCCCATTCCGGTTTTGCCTCCCGGCGATATGGTCTCGCATGATGTGGGTCTGAATGAGAATGGGGCGATGGGCGGAGGCTTCAACTTCATGGTGAGCTCGCAGGGTCAGGGGTTCTTGGGGCTGAGTGGATACGGACTGGGGACCATACCCGGGTTCGACGAGATGGGTGGGTTCGGGTTGGGCAGAGGCGTCTGGACATTCCCTGAAGTCGGTGACTTTGGCGGTGCAGGCAATGGTGGTCCTTCCGTTGCTTCTTCAGGGTACGACACGTGGCAGATGAGCGGTGCTGATGGTGGGGATTCCTTTGCTTCCACGGACCTTGCGATTTCAACACCATCCCAGGGTTTGGAGTGATGATGGTTTTTCCATCCTCACTCTGCTTTTGGTTACTCTCTCTGTTTTGGTTTTGGTTTTGGTGGTTTTGGAAGTTCTGTGTCAAAGTTGCCTTCTTTTGTGGGTCAGTGTTTGGTGGATATAGACTGGTATAGGTTACATAGACATGACTAGAGTTTGAAAGGCTGAAAGCGATCCAACTTCAGGTAGGGTGCTTTTCTTTGATGCCTCTGTAAATCTTTTTACTTCTGTATTGGACAAATCGTTTGAAAAAAAAAATGGACAAGCACATCTTTTGGGGATTTTTCCTTTGAAGTACTACACAGTATCTAGTTTGAGAAATAAAAAAAAAAAAAAAAAATCCTTTGGTCGCACTACAATGTAATGTTCTCTTTCTTCTTTTTATTTTTGTTCTTTTTCACTGGTTTGGCAGGACTGTGTGGGTAATGCATGAAATCTGAGCTTCCAGTTCCTAAAAATTTCGAGGTTCTGATTGCAATATATCGAACAGTTGGAGAACAATTTGTGGAATTCGAATTGAGAGAATGTTTAGGCTTTGGCCTTCTGATTATGTCTAATTTGTTCACTGATTAATCAATTAGACATGTTCATTTGCAGTTCAAAAATAAGCCCCCACCTGATTTCACTTATGCAGACCAATTGTTTTATTTGAATTATTAAGGAGCAACAAATGTAATTTAGCAACAAAGGTGGCGGTCCAATGACCCCTGTTTCCTTCACATGTTCTAATCTCACTAGGTCGATGGTTACTACATTAAAGTTCGATGTCACCACCCAAGGTGGTGATTAAGGAATTGAGATGTTAATTGTTAATCGTGGTCTTTTATTTTAACTCTAATAGTTAATAAAATGTTAGTTATTTTTGTATAATTAAAGCATTAAATATTAACTTTTGTTTTATAGAGATATAAATGATTTTATAAATCATTAAATTTAAAATGAAGGGTCATGATTAACAATTAAAAAAAAATTAATTTCTCTCCTATTAGAAAGATTGATCCGTGGTTAAGGGTCTCAAAGCAATTTATTTTTATAGGGCTAAAGCAAGTATTAAGGAGCACGTTGGAATCCAGCACTCAGAATTACTCAACATCACAATCACCATAAATCTTATTAATATTTTGGTAGCACTTGTACTTCTTTGCAGTATTCATCCTTTTGAGCAAAAGTATAAATCCTTTTTAAAATAAATAGCTGAATGTAAAAACCTCGAACAAGACACTAATTAATTAATTTTTTTTTTTTTTTTTAAAAAAAAAGATAATTTTTTAGCAAATAGTTTGAAGTAATTTTAAATGATTTATTTGTGTCTTATTAAGAATGATATAGCTATTAAAATTACTTTTTGATTAAAATTTAATAATAATTAATCAAAAGCTCAGTAATAATTTTAATAACTATATTATTCTTAATAAAACATAAATAAAATACAAGTAAATTACTTAAAATTACTCAATGAAAATGCGGTAAATTGAATTTAGAAAATTCATGAAAACTACTGGCCTAGTGGCAGTAGGATTGCTCCTACATAGGGATAGACTTACCAAAAAAAAATTTAGAAAGGAAAAAGAGTAATAATGTATTATTTTTTTACATTTTCGGAATGGTGCGCGAAGTTTCTTAAACAAAGGTGACTAGTGGTCAAGTCTTCGTTGACAACGTTGCTTGTTTTCATCAAGAAAAAGGCAACCATGGCTGACAGGCCACCGACCACGTGACAGGGGTGGTCATGGTTCGTCCTGTGCCTTATTATATACACAATGACTATGCATGCATGTTCATTGGTGTTAACTTCCAACAGCCTTCTAAAAGCTTTTTCCACTTAAGACAAAGGTGGCTGGACTACCATAAGTGCTATGCGTCGGTTTGGATTGGCTGAAGCCTATTTTTTTTTTTTTTTTATTAATATGACAGATGTCTTATTTATGACCTCAAGATCTTTCTAGATATTTCTAGAGACATCTTGGTCATTAACTAGATATTTTCTAATTCAAAATGGAGTGGAGAGAATTTTGTTCCGCTTGATGAAATAATTACAATTCTAAGTGCATATGTGACTCTTGTATTTTACATGGAAAAAATTAATATAAAAATAATAATAATTATTAAGTAAACTCAACCTTGTTAGTTTAAGCTTTTAGGTTAAAAGTTGTGTTTTAATATATATATATATATATATATATATATATATATATACTTTTTTTTTTTTTTTTTTTTTTATTGTCTATGATCCATTCTTCTCAAATCATCTTCTTATTTTTACTGTTTACTCTTTCTTTTTTAACTTATAATATTCAATGGCTTTTTCGCTGCAAGTAAGGCAAACACATGAGATGAAGTCATGATTTATGAAGTGATGTTGGTCCCCCATGCCACCAAACACGCACTTATTCCGAAACAGGATGGAGCAAAACACTTGATTTCAACGAAGACGGCAGCCCCAGATTATTCAAATTTACAGAGTTGAATGTTCTGTTTACTGCCCCATCTAACTTTTTTGTCCAAGCCTATTTTTCTAGAAGCGATGGATTTGAGAGGCCACCAAGACATGGTTAAAGCTGAAAGCATAGTTGAAGGATTATGACAAAGAACTACCTAGGTTGTCCAAATTGTAGTTTCAACTCAAGTGCTGTCTAAGACAAAAGCTACCTTTATGCAAATTCAAAATTTTACTTGTTTATCTCTTTCCATCCATAAAATCTACGCTCGATGCAAATTCCAAACGCTCAAAACATCCATAACTACATTGGTTTTTAAAATTTAAGATTCAAATTTGAGTTGAATCCACTTTTTTCGAACAGGGCCAAGCCTCACCCCCTACACCTAGGAACTAGACTATACAGCATATATATGGTGATCATCAATTTCTTCATTATTTTATACTAGATATATATCAGGTCAAGCCAGCAGAGTAAGGAACCAGATTGGGCATCAAGACTAATATTACATTGGAAGATTTGAGACTTAAGAATGAATTCAACAAGACAACAGTTTACTACTATATATAAGCCACAGGGAAGAGGTTCTTACATGACAGTTACTGTATAGAAAACAACATAATATAATTCCAACATTACATTAACTCTGAAAAACTCCAAAGCCCCCCCATTAAGCTTTCTTTGCCTAAATCTCAGTTGGGCTTGAAGAATTTCAACTTAAGTCCATTGTTAACCATGCTCCAGATTCCTCCAATGGAAAAGGCCAAGCTAAAAGCAATCCCTAACCAGCCAAGGATCCAGTTGAAGTACCAATTGAAGCTGTATTTTGTAGGCTTCTTTATGAGAACCCACATGAAGCAAGGGTAAGCAAATGTGACTGGAAGAGTGAGTCCTCCTAACAGACCAGCAAGACTGGAGAGGAAAGGGAGTGCCACCCCTATGAAGAAGTTGACAAATCCATAGAATACACGAAAACCAGACCTGACCCAAATCGAGCAAGGGCGGTTGGTTCGGCTCGTGTAGCTGGCTTCGAAGCTGTCAAAAACAGGCATGGAGTATATCTGGAAACTGCTCAAACAGTTGAACACAACTAGCAGAAAAGTCATTGCAAGAAGTCCTCTTGGAATGTCGTGACTGTGAAATGCATACAAGGCATTAAGAATCCCTCCTGAAGGCATCTGAAACAAGAAACAGTGTTAATAATGTCTGCATGATGTAGTGAAATCCATGTGTAAATGATTCTGAAAAATGTTACAAAAACTAAAGGCCTGATGAATTTGGTGGCATAAATTAGTATCCATATGACTATAAATATATAGGAAGGAAAAACATCTTGGATAAAGCCATTGATCAAGTACGGATGAATTAGCATCTTCATCATTGCTAAAATGTCAACAAATTTTTTGATCAGTTTGAAAATGTACAAGCACAAACACTGTATGCATAGTTTTGAAGATATTTGCTAATGATACTTGGAAATCATCATTGATTTTATGAATGTATGAGAACAAAGACTAGTGCCGGTTAGTACACTTACAAGATTTCCGTAAGCCCAATAGCCTCCAATGGAAACAGGGAACAAGCACATGGCAATAAAGAAGTAGGCAACTTTGGCTCCTCTCCACATAGGAACATGAGCTGGGTGCTTAAATGTCGATGGCATAGTTGCCTGAAAAGAGGCCAAATGAACTCCATTAGATGACCAAGTTGACACACACAACTTTAGCTAATGGTTTTGGTTGTTGCCCCAACAGTAGGAGTAAACATTATCACTTCAGAACTCACAATGTGCATACCTGGATCTCTAAAACCAAATTGTGTCCCCTAAATGCAAAGGCTATAATTCCGAGTGCATTCAAGACTGAAAAGAGAGAAGCATTGAAGGACGGCAATGAAAGGGGTTCATATGATATTGGTGGTGGCCTTTGTTGGCTTACGGAGAGGACCCACACCATGGTGGAGTAAGTGATGGCTGTTACAGCCCCTATGAGAGAAAGTCCAGCAATTGAATTGAGGTTTGGGAGCTGAGATAGAACAATGCATAGAGAAGTAAACACCAGATACCACTCTACTGTTGTAAGGGGATTCGATGAACAGAGGGGCCCGCAAACTATCTGAAAAAATAGTTTCATGGTCTCCCCTCCTATAAGAATCAAAGCTGTTGCCGTTCCGGCTGATAAATAAACAGTCGGGAAGAGAGCAAGCCAGACACCCAATCTTTCCCCTGCACAAGGAAGAACAACATCAATGCAAGAAAAGAACTACTAATTACCATTCTCATATCCATTACTATAATTTAGATGCATTAAGAAATGTAGTAAGATCTTGGTTCCAAATAATTTTGAAAGTTACAATCATC